>NC_081393.1:16826028-17100456 GCF_030684315.1 Stegostoma tigrinum
AATGTGGTTATCACTAGCTGCTCCAGCAGTTATTTCCATCCATAACGGCCCCTTGAAAAGGTGACGGTGAGCTGTCTTCCTGAACCACTGCAGTCCGTGTGGTGTAGGGACACCCACATAGTGCCATTAGGGAAGGAGTTCCAGGATTTTGACCCAGTAACACTGAAGAAATGGTGATATATTTACAAGTCAGGATGGTGAGTGACTTGGAGATGAACCTGCAAGCGGGGATGATGCTCCCAGGTAGCCACTGCCCTTATCCTTCCATGTGGTAGTAATTGTGGATTTGGAAGGTGCTTTTGTAGGAACCTGGGTGATTTGCCACAATACATCTCACAGATGATACACACCGCTACCACTCAGTGCTGGTGATGGAGGGAGTGAATGTTTGTCAATCTGGTGCCAAACAAGAGGGCTGACTTGTCCTGGATGGTGTCAAGCGTCTTGAATGTTGTTGGGGGCTGCACCCATCCAGGACAAGTGGGGAGTATTCGATCACACGCCTGACTTGTGACTTATGGATAGTGGACAGGCTTTGGGGAGCCAGGAGGCAAGTTACTCACTGCTTTTGCAGCCACAATACTGATACGACTGCTCCAGTTCAGTTTCTGATCAATGATAATCCCCAGGACGTTGATTTTGTATTTAAAAACATGAGAATAGAAAGATCTTACTGCAACTGTATGAGACTGAAAAGAGTTTAGCTCATTGGGATTCCATATAATTGTGTGAATAGGAAGAGGATTAATCCATTGATTCTTTCTGATTGTACATAATAGGGGTGGAAAGTTTGATCCATAGGGATTGTACGCAAGAGTGGGAATTGATTCATGAAGATTGTATACAATGGGAATGAAAAGACAGGATTTAATCCATTAAAATTGTGTATAATGAAGGGATGGGGTGTGATCCATGGGGATTGTATACAATAGGAGTGAAGGGGAAAGGGCACTATGTGGGTGTGCCTACACCACACGGACTGCAGTGGTTCAGGAAGACAGCTCACTGTCACCTTTTCAAGGGGCCATTATAGTATACAATGGGAATAATATACAATGGAAGTGAAGGGATAGTAGTTGATCCATGGAGGTTGTACACAATGGGAGTGACGGGATAGGGTTTGATGCGTTGGGATTGAACACAATGGGAGTGACAGGACTGGGTTTAGTGCATTGGGATTGGACACAATGGGAATGACGGGATAGGGTTTGATGCATTGGGATTGGACACATGGGAGTGACGGGATAGGGTTTGATGCATTGGGATTGGACACAATGGGAGTGACAGGACTGGGTTTGGTGCATTGGGATTGGACACAATGGGAATGACGGGATAGGGTTTGGTGCATTGGGATTGGACACAATGGGAGTGATGGAACAGGGTTTGATGCATTGGGATTGGACACAATGGGAGTGACGGGATAGGGTTTGGTGCATTGGGATTGGACACAATGGGAGTGACGGGATAGGGTCTGATGCATTGGGATTGGACACAATGGGAGTGACAGGACTGGGTTTGAAGCATTCGGATTGTATACAATGGGAGTGACAGTATAGGGTTTGAAGCATTGACATTGTACACAATGGGTGTAGAAGGGATGTCAGGTATGTATTTACATCATGTAAATACATAATCACTGTATTGCTGGAATAAATCATTCCTGCCTTTCACTGTCCTCAGCTCCTCACCTTCTTGTTGATGACAAGGACACGCTCCACAATTAAATAGTCAAACTGGAAAATAAACCTCCAGTTAAAGTTGCCCTCTCCATCCAGTGACCTGTAGTGCACGTCAGTATTCTGTTTCTGCTCCTCCAACCCAACCATCCAACTAACAAAGGAACAAGAGGTTTGATTAATAACCAAAGATTCCAGAAAAAAACATTCCCGACGGTTTTATTTTCTTCTAGGGGTGTTTTTCACCAAACTGTGTTGGGATGGTGGTTGCTGAGTGTGCAAGTTTATAGTCATGATGGTATGTCTGTTTTTATTACCAGAGACGTCTTACGTAAAGCTTTGGTGAAACAGTATGTGGATTATAGGGGATAGTTTTGGTCTCAGTATCTCAAGATTGCTTTAGGGGAAGCACAACAAAGTTGTCTGATGAGAAGTGACCGACTGGGCTAGGTCTACATTCTCTGGAGTGTGAACAAATGAGAAGTGATCAACTGAAATACACAAAATTCTGAGAGGATTTGACAGTAAAGAGGTGACAGACTGGCGAGTCAGTCTCTGGGTAAGGGGATCAGACATTGACTCTGACAAGGAGACATGTCGTTCTTCAGAAGGCTGAGAGGCTTTGGAATGCCCTACTCCAGAGAGTGGTGGGCAGTCAGTCAATAAGTTTTTTGGGACGAGATAAGGCAGGAAGGAAACTTGGAGGCAGAAGATTAACAAAGATCTTACTAAATATCAGGATACGTTTGAGGGTTTAGTTTTGAGAATCATGGCAATATGCCACTTGACATCTATTTTCCAAACTAACTTGGGGGTGGTTAGAAAAGTGAAGTGTAAAATTAGCATTAAAAAAAGTGCTGGGTGGATCCTCAGCAGGTTGGAAGGGAGCTGAGCAGAGTTGAAGTAGAGTTGTTTATTTCAGGTTGCCGATCCTTTGCGAGAGCCATTAGCATCGAGTGCATCGGCCATTCTGCACTGGAACACACAAAAAGCTTCGAGTTGAATGATCAGTGAACCTGTTTCTTGCAGTGCAATGTTGGCCAGGATTCAGGAGAGCTCCCTGCTCCGCAGTTTAATCTCTGAACCAATGGATGTTCACAATATTGAGCCCTCTCATTAGTACACTGAATTGTCAAGTCCATTTTCATATTGGCAATGAAAAAAAGAGATGTGCTGCCAAAGCTTTATTGTTTTGTGCTCATCAGGACACAATTGCAAGAACCGCAAATCTCCAAGAGAACAACAATTTACTAAATGAGAAAAAGAATGTTGACTGGTGGGAAAATAGCCCTTCCTCATTCTCCTTTTGATATTTGGCATTCTTGCATTTGCCCTGATAAGTACAAGATGAAATGCTTTGATAACATACCTCCTTTATTTCAGCAATACTCAAGTTCTGTATGTCAGATGACTATCTAGATTGGTGTGGGGGTTACACAAGGATTTACAATTTACCTACCCTTTAACATATATATCACTCATCCTTTCGCCCGTTACATTAGTTTCCTGCAGAATTACGTCACTCGTATTCCAGATTATACAGCGCAGAATGTACCTGAAAGGTCCAGAGGAAAGTTCAGAAATCAAAGTCCCAATCTCATTCCAGAAAGATGACTGGTGGTGGTTTAAGCTGAAAGTCACCTCAGGCAAGGGTGATATTTGACGAAGGCAGCACCTTTATGACCTTCAGCTGGTGTGGGAATGGAACCAGAGCTGATGGCTTCACTCTACATTGCCAACCAGCTGTCCAGACAATTGAGCTAACCAACCGCCACCAGGCTGGGTTAGTAAACTACAGCATTTTCAGTGGCTAATTCTCCCATAGGCCACATTGCAGTAAGTCTGCCCTCCAGGAGCTGCACAGTGGAGCCATGTAGATTTTAAAAAATACCTTTCACGGGATGTGAACATCGCTGACTGGAACAGCATTTATTGTCCATCCCTGAATACACTGGACACAGTGGTGGTAAGCTGCCTTCTTGAACCACTGCAGTCCTTGGGGTATAATTATGAGGCCAGTCAAATAAGGCAGAAGGAGATTTTCTACAGTGCGTCTCACTGATCCATAATCTCGGGACTTCATCAGTGGTTGGAATGAACCTTGTCCCAGGACGAGTCAGTACTTTCATGGGATGAAAATTGATGAAACAATTAAAGGTCTTGCTTTTCGTGGTGCGGATATCTCATGATACTGGACAGCCCAAGAATCATTACTGCACGGCAGCCAATTCAAACAGAACAATGAGGTATAAAACCTGGATAATCAGTTTTGCTTGTGATTATCGACAGGGATAAGCTTTGGGAATCTAGCTCTCCAGCTCCTACAAATAGTTACAGGGTTAGGGTGAGGGAGTGGGTCTGGGTGGGGTGCTCTTTGGAAGGGCATTGTGGACTCGATGGGCTGAATGGCCTGCCACTTGAGAGGGCACAGGGGGACTCAGTTAGGTCTTGGAGCTATAACCACCTGACTCTGATCAGTGTTCTGGGCCTAGAGATGATAGTAAGGCATCATAAAGTCGAGGTCATGCATATAAAGGCTTTTGACCTCAAGTATAAGGATCACCAGCATTAGTAGTCACACGGAAACCCTCTCAGTGGTTATTACCAGCACATAAGGTCACTCACCGGACAGGACCCCGAGGGGTGATGTTAAAGGGTGGGCCGGGGAGACCCAACTTCTTTGGAAAGATGTCAATCCACATTTGCAGTTTCCCCTGTGCAAGGAACAAAAGTTAGGGCAACTGACCTTCAAATAAAACAGACACGCGTAGCCATGGTTTTTTTTGTCTTGTGTTTGTCAGCACATCTCCTTTCTTTATCACCAAGTGGCCTACCCAATTCTTATTCCTCATGAGCACCAAATTTTAGAGGGAGTAACAATGTGCACCATACAAGTTTGGGTTAATGATTGATTAGCGAGTTGAATCTGCTAGATCGAGGCATTGTCATAGAGAAGGCACCAGGGAATTACTGTCCCTCAGTCTATTGTTTAATTCAAAATGTCTGAACTCGTTCCCTTTTCCCAGCTTTCTGCAGTTTTTTGTCCATTTTTTCTCCATCTTCCGTTCTCTCTTCCAAAATGACAGTGAATGTACACAGCTTTTAACAAGTGTAAATATTTGCAAGGTGAACTGATAATCTTAAATTGATGGTTAGTGTAATTCTTAGCGTTCCTGTGATTGTTCCACAAATGCTGTCCCATTACAAAATCATTGGAAAGTTGTAAATTACATTCTATGTTTTAAAAGCACATGCCAGTTGGGTACTGCTTGTACTCTGCTCACAGTCAAAGGGACATGCTGCTTCATAAGATCCACCAACGTTGGGATGTACCTCTTCAGGATCTGCATCACAGTGGCACTAACATTTGCACTTTCTTCATTTAGGTGGTCGGCCAGAAAAAGCCAGAAGAAATAGGAATTGGGAAGGCCACTTGGCCCCCCACGCCTGCTCCACCATTCAATAGGCTCACAACTGATCTGATACGCCTCATATCTACTTTCCTGCCCTGTCCCTGTCACCTTTGATTCCCAGACTGATCAAAACTCTACCAATCCCTGCCTGAAATATAAACAAGGACTCAGCTCCCGCAGCTCGCTGTGGCAAGGAGTTTCAAAGGCTCCCAACCCTCAAAGTAGCCCTGACTTTGTGGGGGCGTGTCCAGGAAGAGTCAACATCATCAGAAGAGGCGGTGTCAGTGAGGGTGGATACAGTGACTGATTTTAACATCAGCAGACACGTGATTCAGCCATGTGGACAGGAAGGAATGGCAACAAGCTCTATCGTTGTCAATGTGAGGAAGCGATACATAGCCCTGACTGCTGGATGGTTCAGAAACATTCAAGGCACAGGCCAAGATCTGAGGGAGCAATGGTGAAAGATTGATTTTTGGGATGTACATGGAGTACACGGAATTGAGCTAACCACTCAACTGGACCATAAGCACAAACATAGATCAATTCAACCAAAAAAACTAACTTGGACTTTGATTGTTTTCAACAATGAACAGGTCACAGAATTCAACTAGTCCTTGCCGTGTTTCTACTCTACGTACATCTTCCCTAAGCCTTCCATTTCTTACCCCATCATGTAATTATCCAGCTGCCCCTATAATGCATCTCTGCTTAATTGCCAGAGCTACTCTCTGTGAGAGTGAGCTCCACATTCTCACTAATCACTGGGTAAAGAAGGATCTGCTGAATTAGGCTTATTAGTGAGTGTTCTTGAACTCCTTCAGAATTGGGAACACATTCTCCATGTTCGCCCTGCATAACTTTTAAGACCATGATACCTTGCCCCTCAGCCTTCTACAGCAAAGGACTACAGCCTACGCAGTTCTTATAGCCTTTCAGTTCTGGTACCATTCTTATAAATCCTTTCACATTTGCTCCAGTGTCTCTATATCCTTTCTTTTGTAACACAGAGACCAGGACGTTGCATGGTACTCAAGCATGTCCTAATCGAGAGTCTGTACCAATTCAACATGACCTGAGCTGGGAATTGTGGTTCTCCAAGGCTGTGCTGTCTGGGATTTCCGAGGGAAGGTGTGAGACAAGATGGGTAATTCAGCACCAACGGCTGGCTGACGCGTACCCAGTAGCAAACACGGTCAGCTCCTACCTGCTCAATCCCTGGTTGAGTGCTGTTGAACAAAGTCCGGGTTTCTACATGTTCCGGCACCAGATTCTGCAGCCGCAGAATGTGGAGAGCGAGTCGTTCTTCTGGGGGACCCAGGAAGTTGTAAGGAAGCTTCTTCGGCTCTGTACAACGCGAAAGAAAAGGTGTAGGGGTGGGCATTGAGGGAGGAGATGCACTGGAAAAAATATAGTCTGAAACAGTTTGTGTGGACGCAGTGTGCCTAATGACATAAACCATCCCAATATGCTGCACTGTTCCTGACACCCTGTCACATCAAGGAGATACAGGGGAAGGGGGCCAGATGTTTCAAATTGCAGGCAGAGGGATAAAGAGACAGAGAAGTTTAGCAAGGCAGCCTCAAGTCCAAGCGGCCAAATTTCCAAGTGATCCGTAAAGGTCCTACCACTGCTAGTTTTGCCAGTTATTTTCCACCTTTCTCTACAACAGCAAGCGAGGGAAATCTTGCCACTTGGGTCTTTTGAGGTAGACCACTGCCTGGAAGCAGAGGAGAGTTCACAGAGCCATATCATAAAATCCCTACAGTGTGGAAACAGGCCATTCAGCCCAACATGCCCATGTTGACCCTCCGAAGAGCATCCCAACTAGACACATCCTCACTCTCCTACCCTATCCCTGAAACCCTGCATCTCCCTGGCTAAGATAATAAAATGTGAGGCTGGATGAACACAACAGGCCAAGCAGCATCTCAGGAGCACAAAAGCTGACGTTTCGGGCCTAGACCCTTCATCAGATGAAGGGTCGAGGCCCGAAACGTCAGCTTTTGTGCTCCTGAGATGCTGCTTGGCCTGCTGTGTTCATCCAGCCTCACATTTTATTATCTTGGAATTCTCCAGCATCTGCAGTTCCCATTATCGCTCCCTGGCTAAACCTAATCTACACATCCCTGAACACGACAGGCAATTTAGCACGGCCAACTCACCTAACCTTTATTCACCACATCTCTGGTCTGTGGGAGGAAACTGGAGCACCTAGCAGAAACAGGGAGAATGTGCAAACTCCACACAGACAGTTGCCTGAGGCTGGAATTGAACCTGGGTCCCTGGTGCTGTGAGTCAGCAGCGCTAACCACTGAGCCACCACGCTGCCCCCAAACCTCTTGTGGTGCAGTGGACTGCGTTCCCAACTCTGAGCCAGACACTCCTGGCTTGAGTCCTGCCCCAGGCTGAGGTTGGATCTCAATATTTGTACCCTCCCAACACACACCAGTGTCAGGTGGTGAGCGTGGGAGAAATTCCTGGTCAGCGAAGTGATAGAAAGAACTGCAGCCTCCGCTGTCCATAGATTTCAATTACAGCACGCACAGAAAAAGCTAATGCTGCCACAGCAACATGGGGTCCCCAACTGAAATGTAAGACCCACACCACCTCCATTTGAAATACGCTCCCAGAGAAACATGACCCCGCCCAAACAATTTTACAACCTTTTCCAGGAGAAATCTGTTGTTCAGTGCTCTTTTTAAAAAAAAACTAACACAAATAAAAACTTGCCACATCGCTTTGACACCGATCAACAAAAATCTGAGTACGTGCATCAACTCTTCCTTCTCCCTGGAGGCTATGGCAATGTAAGTGATTATCCAAACTTTTCAGGAAGTGTGTTCCAGACATCTATTACCCTCTCGGTGAAAATTTCTCTTCAACCATCCTCTTAAGCTTTCTACCTCCTATCTTAAATCTATGCCCCCGAATAGTGATCCCTCTACTAATGGAAGAAGTGGAATCAAGACCTACGTCCTTCTTAATCTTATACACCTCAATCAGGTCTCCTTTCAACCTTCGCTGCTCAACAGGAAACAAACCCCAGTCTATTCAAACTTCCCTCATAGCCTGATCCACCAGGCAAAATCCTGGTGAATCTCCACTGCACCTTGTCTAGTGCAATCACATCCTTCCTATAATGTGGCGACCAGAACTACACGCAGTGCTCCAGCTGTGGCCTAACCAGCATTCTTTGATTTGATTTGATTTATTATTGTCACATAGAGTCATAGAGCTGTACAACACTGAAACAGACTCTTCGGTACAACTTGTCCGTGCTGACCAGATATCCGAAATTAATCTAATCCCATTTGCCAGCATTTGGCCCATATCCCTCTAAACTCTTCCCGTTCATGTACCCATCTGGATGGCTTGTAAATGTTGTAATTGTACCAGCCTCCACCACTTGCTCTGGCAGCTCATTTCATACACGCACCATTCCCTGTGTGAAAAATTTGCCCCTTAGGTCCATTTTAAATCTTTCCCCTCTCACCTTAAACCTATGCGCTCGAGTTTTGGATTCCCCCACCCTGAGGGAAAGACCTTGGCTATTCACCCTGTCCATGCCCTTCATGATTTATAAACTTCCATAAGGCCACCCCTCAGCCTCCGACGCTCCAGGGAAAATAGCCCCAGTCTATTCAGCCTCTCCCTGTAGCTCAAACCCTTCAACACTGGCAACATCCTTCTAATTTTTTTCTGAACCCTTTCAAGTTTCACAACATTGTCGCTACAGCAGGGATACCAGAACTGAACGTAGTATTCCAAAAGTGGCCTAACCAATGTCCTGTACAGCCGCAAAATGACCTCCCAACTCCTATACTCAATGCACTGACGAATAAAGGTGAGAGTACCAAATGCCTCCTTCACCACCCTGACTACCTGTAACTCAACTTTCAAGGAACTATGAACCTGGACTCAAGGTCTCTTTGTTCAGCAACATTCCCCAGGACCGTTAATTGTGTAAGTCCTGTCCTGATTTGTACCGTGGTGCAGTGAAAAGTTCTGTTTTGCTTGCAGTACAGATAGATCATACCATTCAAAGACCAAAGGGTGATTGAACAGTGCAAGAAATACAATGTTGTTGCTGCACAGAAGGTATAATACAATAGCAAGATCAGCATTAGATTTGAAATTTGAGAGTTCAGAAGTGTAATAATAGCAGGGAAGAAGCTGTTCTTGAACCTGTTGATACGTGTGTTTAAGTTTCTGCATTTTCTGCCTGACAGAAGAGTTTAGAAGGGATTGTAACCAGAGTGGGAGGGGTCTTTGATGATGTTGGCTGCCTTTCTGAGGCAGTGAACTGGGCTGTCGTCTCTTATGGTCCTGGGCACAGCAGTTGCTGTACCAAGATAGTGCGGATGCTGGAGAATCTGATATAACAAGGTGTGGAGCTGGATGAACACAGCAGGCCAAGCGGCATCAGAGGAGCAGGAAAGCTGACGTTTCGGATCTAGCTTTAGCTGAAAGGGTCTAGACCCAAAATGTCAGCTTTCCTGCTCCTCTGATGCTGCTTGGCCTGCTGTGTTCATCCAGCTCTACACCTTGTTATCTCAGTTGCTATACCAAGCTGTGATGCACCCAGTAGAATGCTTACTAAGTCAACCAACTGGTAGGATACCACGTTGGAGCAGTTTCTTCAATTGTGGGCACTGCACTTTCAGAGACTTGTCAAGCCCGGAGAGTGCACAGTATTTCACTTTAAAGGTACCTGGAATTTATGGCTTTCTATAATGTAGGAAGACAAGAGAAATTGGGATTGTTCCCAAGAGAAATGAAGGTAAAGGAGAGATTTAATAATCAGGGCCACAAATGAGAGAGTAAGTAGGAGAAAAGGTTTCTCATCTCAGGAGAGTTAGTAACGAGAGAACTCAGACTGAAGACAGCTAAAGGGAATCAGAGGGGAACAGGAGGAGAATTATGTTTGAATATGCAACGTAAATATGTTGCTTGAAAGGACAGTGGAAGCAGAGTCAGTACTAACTTTCAAAGTGGAATCGAGCAAAGAAGGAAGAGAGAGAGCTTGTTCGGCAAAATGGACAACTCTTTCAAGAGAATGGCATGAGCACAATGGGCTGAATGAACTCCGTCTGCGACATCACATCTTTTTGGTGGAGATAGAACAGGGAACCTCATCTGGTTCGAAATCCGCTCAGCTCTGGGTTACATGCTGTCAAAAGCCTTTATCTAACAATAATACCCTGCAGCCCACACCCCCTCCCCCCCATCCAGCCTGGCCCAGAGTCCTTACCAAAGTCATCTAGCGAGAACTCCTTCTGCCCGATGGTTATCTTTTGCCCGTTGTTCCGAATGACAGGCAGGGCGTAGTTCTTCATGGCACTCAGGTTGTTCAGCAGCTCTGTTGGAGTCAGCTGATCTCGCCATTGAGTGGAGCCAGATCTGTGGTGGGGAAGGAAGACAGCACTGTCCAGTACAACCCCTTTCCTTCTCCCGTTCCCTTGTTTAGTTTTCATACGGGCTTTGCATTCCTTCCATCTCCCTCGAGCTACAGACAGCGAGGTCAGACATCTCACAAGAACGGAAATGAAGCCACCAAGGACTATCTCCCAGGGAATGCTTTGCTTCTGAGCCTCTGCCCAGGTTGTCGTACTGTCAGAATGACAGTGCTTCCTCTGTACTTGCCCTCCAACAGTGCAATGCTCCCTTGATACCACTCCTCCTGTAGTGCACCGCTCCCTCTATATTGCCCTTCTGAGACTGATGCACTCAGACGTACACAAATGCTTCCACTGCACTGTTTTGAAGCAGAGCAGGAAGGTGTTCCCAGGATCCCGGATAGCATTTATCCCTCAGTCAACGCCACAGAAAGCAACAATCTGGTCAGGATCCCATAGCTGCCTGTAGGAGCTCACTGTGGGCAAATGAGCTGCCATGCTTCCTCCACAGCTACAGTGACAAACATCACAAGTATTTCACCAGCTGCAAAGAGAGGTTTGGGACATTTGGCAGCCCCAAAAGGTGCCAAATAAATATAAGCCTTTCTATTTTTACATCAAAGTGCCAGCTCACATGCAGTATGTCCGGGGCAGGCCGCAACGTGCCCCAAACCGTGACAGGAACCGGTTTTCCAAGTCGATCACTGTCTCTCCGATTTTGTCGTCTTGGGTGACTAGGTCGTAGTCGTACACAGACACCTTGAGATCTTTATTCAGCGGAACAGTGGCGTAGAGCTGAAACATTCTGCGGAAAGAACTTGTGCCATTAGAAGAGGTTTCTTTCTCGAGCAGTGCCCTCCTGATACTCGCTGGAGCCATGACCCACACGAGCAGCCTCTCTCCTGGTGTGCACCCCCCACAACCAGCCAGTATCCAGGGGTTATCCCACTGTGCAAGTCATCACAGTTGAGTATGATTCTCACGATAGCACTCAAACCGAAGCACAGCTTGCAGCCAAGCACACGTGACCTGACAGAAATGCATGTACAGTGTTAAAATACACTGTTAATCGGTTGATTTTGTGCAGGGTTGAGATGCTACTCCCAGAGTTTGCACTGCTACCATTGCACAGGATCAGTTCATTGAAGGATTTAACCGAGCTCCCTCCCAGGGAAAAGACACTCAAGCCTTGGAGAGAACGTAACAAAGGGAAGGTCATAGAGTTTTCACATCATGGAAAGAGGCCCTTCAGCCCATTGAGTATTAGTGGATTAGACTCATTTATGGTACAAAAGGAGACCAGTTGGTCCACCAAGCTTTCTGTACAGCATTCTACCTCTATCCCACTCTGCTGCTCTATGCCCACAGCCCTGCTAGATACTGGGCAGCTCAGAACTGGAACCTAACTGAAGAATTGCCAAAGCTTTTCATTGTGCACTCGTCAGGCAGAAGGGGGAAATTTTAAACAATCACAACAATTTGTACGACAGGAGAAAATGTTGCTGATTACTTGGGTAGTTGATGGCTGACTGGTTGAGGTTTTGCCATGGAACCGGTTAGAATTCTTTGAGGAGATAAGTTAAACAAAGGAGCGCCAGCGGATGTGATCTATCTGAATTTCCAGAAGGCCTTTGACAAGCTGCCACACAGACGGCTGCGAAATAAGATGTGAGCCCAAGGTGTTAGGGCCAAGGTGCTGGCAATGGATGGAATCAATAAATGTGGAGCCAGAAAAGCAGAGGCAGTCAGAAAGCATCCAAGAGCAGGAAAGTCAATGTTTTGGGCCGAAACTATTTGCCAGGACTTATGTTGACTTTCCTGCTCCTCGGATACTGTCTGGGCCTGCTGTGCTTTTCCAGATGCACATTTATTGACTGTAGCTTCCAGCATCTGCAGTCCTTACAGTCTGCAAGCAGTATGGACAGACGATTGGCAGACTGGCCGAAGGCAGCGAGTGTGGATTAAAGGGTCATTTTCAGGATAGCAGTTGGTGACTAATGAAATTCTGCGGAGTCCACGTTGGGACTCCACCACTCATGTTATACATTAACCATCTGGATGAAGGAACTGAGGGCACTGTTGCTAAATTTGCAGATGACACAAAGAAATGTGGAGGGACAGGTATTGTTGAGGAAGTATGGAGGCTGCAGAAGGACTTGGACATGACAGGAGAACAATGTGGGAAAATGTGAGGTTATGCACTTTGGTAGGAAGAATAGGGGTGAAGACTATTTTCTAAAGGGGGAAAGGCTTCATAAATCTGAAGCACAGATGAACTTGGGAGTCCTAGATCAGAATTCTCTTATGTTTCAAATGCAGGTTCAACTAATGGTTCGGAAGGCAAATGCAGCATTAGCATTCATTTTCAGAGGACTAGAATACAAGAGCAGGGATATACTGCTGAGGATGTATCAGGTTCTGATCAGATCGCATTTGGAATATTGTGAACAGTTCTGAGTCCCATACCTAAGGAAGATTTGCTGGCCTTAGACAAGATTCAGAGGAAGTTTACAAGAATGGTCCTAGGGATGGAGGGCTTGCCAGGAGGAGAAATTGAAGTCTCTGGATCTATACTCAATGGAGTTTAGAAGGAGGAGAGCGATCTCATTGAAACTTAAAGAATATAAGAGGCCTGGTGAGTGTGGACATGGAGATGTTTCCACGAGGAGAGACGAGGACTCAAGGGCACAGCCAGAAAGCGATGGCTCTTTAGAACGGAGACAGGGTGAAATTTCTTCAGCCAGAGGGTAGTGAATCTGTGGAATTCATTTCCACAAAAGGCTGTGGAGGCCAAGTCATTGCGTTTATTTAAGACAGAGAGATAGATTCTAATTACAGGCAGAAGTCAAGAGAATGGGTTTGAGAAATATATCAGCCGTGGTTGAATGGTGAGCTGACTTGATAGGTTGAATGGCCTAATTCTGCTCCTACATCTTAAGGTGCTATGGAGATTAATGATGTCCCAGATTCCTGACTAATTCAAAAAAGGTAGAAGGTATGACATATTCCTTTTGTTTGCGGGGAAAGGGGGATGAACACATGCCATTTTGAGCCAGCCTAAATGAGCCACATTAGGAACTCAACTGAGTTTCCTAAATTGGTTGGTAGGGGCAGCTATTAATGCACTCAGAATTGCTTAGCAAGTGCTGTCCAAACGCAACATCATATCTCACAGCAAATGTTTTCTTTTGAGTTTTACAAATGCAGACAAGTACAGAATCCCTATATTGTGGAAACAAGCCATTCAGCCCGTCTGGTCCACACCGAACCTCCAAACAGCATCCCACCCAAACCTACTTACACCCCCACCCTGTAACCCTGCATCTCTCATGGCTAATCCACCTAGCCTGCACATCCCTGGACGCTATAGGCAATTTAATATGCCAATCCACTGTAACCTGCACATCTTTGGACTGTGGGAGGAAACCAGAGCACCCGGAGGAAACCACAGTTTCAGGGAGAATGCGCAAACTCCACACAGACAGTTGCCCAAGACTGGAATCGAACCCGGGTCCCCAGTACTGATGCAGCAGAGCCAACCGCTGAACCACAGTGCCAACCGTATGCTCTGTACTCTGTATATTTTAAATAACTGAAGGAACATGCTATATGATTCGATCAGCCAATTGCAGAAACATACTGCCCAGCACTGAAATGGAGCATTCTTCCACTTGACCTGGTGAATGATAGAGGAAAAGTTTCAGCAACACATCTCTCTTGTCAGCGATCTCTTAGTTATTATGAGGACAGCAGGACAGAGTGAGTGACCATCTTAGAAAGTGGCACACCAGCAAGGCAGACACATCCTAGACAGTGATAAAGCCAGGAGTTTATCCTGTCTCAGTTTTCACTTGTAGATGCAAGTGTTCACTCTCTGGAGACCCTAGTTTCACAAGATAATGCATAGATCCATGAGAGATTGAACAGTCTTCTGTCCATAGTATTTTAATGGTGTTAGGATAATACACTGGTGAAGGGTCACCCTTCAGCACTTACAGAGACTGTTGAGACTGCATGAGGACTTGTTCCAAAATTAGAAAAGGAAATGGCAAAAAAAAGAAAGAATGGTTATATCTTGTACAGGTTTAAATTCAAACAGAAGAAGCGACTTACTTGCCAAAGACAGGGTTGAGGTTGTTGGCAATGTAATGCTCGCGATCATCAATGGTCTCCTTCCCCAGCGAGACTTTAATGTAAGGATCACACTAGCAAAAGGAGACAGAGAGGTCAGTGCGCATGTAAACATGTTTGATGAACTACTCTTTGTTGAGAGCCCCCTCCTTATCTGAAGCTCCCTCAGTCTGCAAATATGAAATGATTACTCCATCAATTCAACTCCTGTGGTCTTGTGCCCTGAGAGTTGTTTCATAGAAGTGTCAAACAAAATTTGACACTGAGCTGAAATACTTGACCAAAAGCTAAGTCAAATGTTTTAACAACTGTCTTAAAGTGAGTGGGGAAGAGGTTTATGGAGGGAATTTGAGAGCTTATGGCCTTGGCAGCTGAAGGCACAGTTGCCATCGTTGGGCTGATAATGTGATACAAGAACAGGGTCGGAATAAAGGAAAATTCTGAGGGTTACCCAACAAAGAGCAGGTGCAGAAGGCCACATTGGTATCACTCTTCTACTTAGAAGTCGATGATTGGATCAGAGTAGGGAACACTTCAGCTGGACTCAAGACCCACCTGCCTCAGGAGTGATCAGTGACCACACTCCATTGAGAATGAAAGCAAAAATTCAAGCACTCCCCCTCTGGTACATTCTTCGTCCCAATAAGAAATAAGTTTGCAGTGACAACATGGCACCAAGATCCAGGTACTAACTGTAACCTAACCCATCCTTGGAAAACTGAGATGGATTGGATGAAATTTCAGGATTTTGGACTCCACAGTTGGCAAATAAGGGGAAGCTAGATAAACAGGAGGGAGATTGGAATAAAACAAATTGCTGGAGAAATTCAGCAGGTCTGGCAGCATCAGTGGAGGGAAAATAGAGTTTACATTTCAAGTCCAGTGACCTTTCTCCAGAACTGATAGTAGCTCAGAAAAGGTGGGTATAAAAGCTGTAGACAGGGGATAGGTGCCTCGCCACAAAGGTAGCATCATCAGAACAGATGCGAAGGATCGGAGAAACTGGCAGAATGGAATGGAGTCCTTAGAGGAAGCAGGGTATGAGGGTGTAAAGTCTAAGTAACTGTGGGAGTTGGTGGGTTTGTAATAGATGCCAGTGGGCAGCCTCGAGCCAGAAACGGAAACAGAGATGTCGAGGAGGGGAAGACAGGAGTCACAGGTGGGCCAGCTGAAGGTGGCAGTAGGGTGCAATTTGGAAGTGAAAGCGATCGATTTTCCCAATTCCGGGCGAGAGAGGGAAGCAGCACTGATGATGTCATCAATGTACCAGGGGAAGAGTTTTGGAGAGGGACCTGAGTAGGGTCGGAGCACGGAACATTTCACAGGCATAACTGGTACTCAGGGCCACAATTTTGAATGGAATGAAGTGAGAGGAGTTAAAGGAGAAGCTTTAAGGATGGACTCAGCCATGTGGGGGAGGGTGGTCGTGGATGGGGTCAGTTCAGGCTTTCTTTCCAGGAAGAAGTGGAGAGCCCCAAAATCATCCTGATGGGGGGTGGACATGCATTTGGAGCCAAGGATAGATGATTGGGTTAGATGAGGAAGAGTGCAGGAGGCTTGAGTGGAGCATCATTGGTTTTTGATCATTTGACATTTCAATTCTCACCTTGTTTCCCTACAGTCTTTGGGCTCTGATGAAGCTCAACTCAAGGTTGAGAAACAGCACTTTATTTGTCGACAGAGCACTGGGTTTAATAATTTCACATCATAGTACAGGGGCAATGTTCTTTTCTTTATGTTTTTGGGTCTTATTGCTGTCTTTGCCTTTGGCTTTTTGTCAATCCCAGACCTCGTCAAGAGACATTTTCTGTTTCACATCCTGCCCCATTCCCACTCCTTTTGCGTTCGCACAGAGCATCCTTTTGTCAATTAGTATCTCCTGAATTCCACACTATCGTAATCCTTCCTCCTGTCCCCAAACCTTCCAATTGCTCTAAACATTTCTCAATTCCAAGGAAAGGTCATTGAGCGGAACTACTCACTCTGCACCTCTCGCCACAGACGCTGCCAGTTCTGTCAAGTATTGCCAGCATTATATGTTTGATATCAGTGGAATGAATGGCCTACCTCTGGGCAGAAGAGGCCACTCAGCCCTTTGAAAGTGCTAGCCAGTCAGTTCCCACTCTCCAGCATTTTCTGCAGAACGCTATGAACCTTTGGACCTTCAACTGGTTGTTTGATTCCCATTGGGAGTTTGCGATCGAACCCGTATCACTGCCCTTTTAAACGGCGTTCCAAATTGCACAGCAACTCAGCATGGAGAGGATAACCCACACGACATGCAGGCCAGTGTTCACCACCACCCCACCCCCACCTCTTTCAGAAGCTGGACACACTGTTGTGAATTTGTGACGTTTGATAGTTTTCCCTGTATGTGGAGGTGACAGATACGTACTGTCCCAGAGCGATCCTTCGGCTGGAGGCCGAGAGCACGGACAATGTAAACTCTCACTAAACAGGTCTGCGGCTCACTTGAGGGCAGTTGACGGAACTGAGGAGGGGGGACGGGCTTTGCTGGATCTTCTGGTAGAGGATAGATCCGAAACGAACCCTGAGAGAGAAAACAAACTATGAACGAGGGGAGAATAAAATTGCGACAAAGAAACCTGTGAAAATTTCCAACAACTGCCTGAGACGTAAGACCATTCAGCTCATCAAGTGATCCCAACCCCCCACCCATAACTGAACATCTGAAACCACCCCCCAAATTCAAAATTCACGAGTAACCATCAGGTCTCGTTCTTTTGTCAGTTGAAGCTGTGTCTCTTGACCCTCCACCACAGGAAACAGTTTCTCCTTATTTCTTCCATTGTAAAAGTGTCTCCTTTTGCCGCGGGAGGACCACTCCAGCTTCCCTGGTCCACACCCGCAGAACATGGAACAGTACAGCACAGTACAGGCCCTTTGGCCTACGATGTAATGCCAACCTACTATCCTATTAAGATCAAACTAGCCTGCATACCCTACATTATACTATCATCCACGTGCCTATCCAAGAGTCGCTTAGAAGTCCTGAAAGTATCTGACCCCACTACCACTGCCGGCAGCCCATTCCACATGGCCAACACTCTCTGTGTGCAGAACCTACCTCTGACATCTCCCCTACACATTCCTCCAATCACCTTAAAATTATGCCCCCTTGTAACAGTCATTTCCACCCTGGGAAAAAACATGACTGTAGTCTCTCCAGTGTCATCACAAACTTCACATCCTCCGTTAAGGAATGGGTCCTGGAACTGGATCGATTCAGCCACGAGACTGGACCAGTCTTTGGTGCAGAGGGCTTTGAAAGAAAAACACTCCTGACAGATCTAACTGCACCCATTGGCATTCCCTCCACAGAATTTCCGACATCGAGTTCAAGTGATGCCTTTGCAGTATACATTGACTGACCTGACTCTCTGTGGTGAAGTTAACAGCCATTACCAGCAGCAGAATAGGAAATCCACCAGAAGGATGCCTGGGATCAGTGAAGGATGCTAACACCAAATTCGCTGGCTTGATATATGCCTAACGGACACCAATGACAGATGGTGGAATTTGAATTCAATAATAACGAGTCTAATGATGACCATGAATCCATTCTCAACTGTCAAGAAAAACCTCTTCAGGTTCATTCATGTCCTTGAGGGAAGGAAACTGCCATCCTTACCTGGTCTGGCCTACATGTGATTCCAAACCCACGGCAATGTGGTTGACTTTTAACTGCTCTCTGGGAAATTAGGGATGGGCAATGAATGTCAGCCTAGACAAGGACACCCCCATCCCATGAATGAATGATGAAAAGAAAAATGATCTCACCCACATCCTGAACTGGTACTAAGAGACCATTCACATATACATGAAACTTGACTATGTCGTGTTTTGTCATGTTTGGTCAGATCGCTCTTTGTTTAAAGAATGTTAGGAAAGAGGAGAAAGAAATGTCATCACTGCTGTGACCCATGCCCACATGATGGCACCAAAACGTTGCTGTTTCGGGTGACGGAACCATCCAAGAAGCCGCAACATTTTAACAGCATCAAGCACTACCCATGCAGATAAGATGCCGATAAAAATGCCTGTGTGATTTCTAATGATTTGGAGGTTGGGAGCAGGATTATTCAAGAGAAGGAAAGGAAGACCGTCACCCTGATGACCCTCGCAGACGATGCTGAATGCCCAACCTCTGACATGCCTGTCCCTTGGGCTGAAGCTGCAGAAATGTTCCCCATTTCACACCACAGCGTGGAAATCATGGGGAACATGTCAGATGGGCACAGATGATGTGGCAGACTCACCCAAAGACAGCACACTCAGCAGGAAAAGACTCCCAAGCTTTTCCAACGCTAACTGCATCAATATCTTTTATAGTACAAGATCAGACCATCACAAAAAGTGAACAAATTGAAAAGAAAAGAGGCTTTTAAAAATATACATATTGACTGCATCACTCTATTTTCACTGGGGCTTTTCACACAGAGCATGTTTGTAGGCACAGAGACAGTAGGAACTATGGATGCTGGAGAGTCTGAGATGACAAGGTGTAGAGCTGGAGGAACACAGCAGGCCAAGCAGCATCAGAGGAACAGGAAAGCTGACATTTCGGGTCGAGACCATTCTGAAGTGAGACCCTTATAATTTTTCTGAAGAAGGATCTCGACCCGAAGCGTCAGCTTTCCTGCTTTCCTCTGATGCTGCTTGGCCTGCTGCATTCATCCAGCTCTACACCTTGTTGTCTATGCTTGTAGGTGGGTTACAGAGGGGCTACCTCAGTACTCTATTTAACGTGAGATTGTCCGCAGGGGCCCTGTGGTTCTGCTGTACCGCATGTGACTTTGTTGAAAGAACTCAGTCAACCGACTCAAAAGCCTGTTGACAGAGAACGTGCTTTTCCAGCCTGATGAAGCACTTTTGAAAGCCATAATGAAGGGAGTACTGCGACTTATTCATGCCCAGGAAAGGTCTCCGAGCCGCAGTGAGTTAATGACCTGACAATCTGTCTCTGAGGGGCTGGTCAATGGACAAGTGTATTGGCTTTCCTTTCAAATAGTGGAGGGGTGTCTGATTGACTGCACCCCTAGCTTGGATTCTGGCCTGGAAACCACAACGTTCTGACTGCGGAAACGAGACAGCTACCCACTGAGGCATGGTTGAGCCCAGGAGGTACAGAATAAATACAGCAGAACTGGGCTGTGGTTGTAAGCCAATGTGTGTTGCTGGTTATTTATTGCCCATTCCAGACAGCAGTTAAGGGTCAGCCACATTTCTTCACAGAATCCCCACAGAGGGGATGGAGGCCATTCAGCCCATCAAGTCCACACTGACTCTCCAAAGAATGTCCCACCCAGACACAGCTCCCCACCGTACCCCCACGAACAGAATCTTCCCATGGCCAATCCAACTAAACTGTGCATCTTTGGACGGTGGGAGGAAAGCATAGCACCCAGATGAAACCCACGCAAAATTCATACAGACGGTCACGCAAGAGTGGAATCAAACCTGGGTCCCTGGTGCGCTGAGGCAGCAGTGCTAACCACTGAGCCACCATGCCCCTCTCTAAACGTTAACCTGAGGTCCTGGACTACGAGTCCAATGACCACTACACAACCACACACCCCCAGAGCACATAGCCCAGATGACTAAACGTATGAGGGCCAGTTGAAATCCAACGTAAAATCAGACAGAATGGATGACCCAAGGAAACCACTTCAACTGTCAACTATCTTCCAAATAACTCCTTTACTCATTACCTTAAATTCACCTACAACCATAGGATCCTCGATATCTCCATACACTTTCCCCCGGTACAGTTTAAAGGTGTGGCAGAAGTCCTGAAGCCCCTTAAACTGAGGCACATCTTCCAGGGGGCATGGATAAATCTGTACAAGTACAAGGGTTGTGGGTGAAAACAAAGCCAGCAAGAGAAAGAGAGAGGCGGAATGAGATGGGGGGGTGGGGGGGCAGAGTTAGAGAGGTGGACAAAGGCAGCGAGAGAGAAGATGGAATAGAAAGTTGGAGAGAAAGGCAGATAGATAGATGGGTGCAGACAGAGAAAGAGAGAGAGAGAGAGGATGTCAGCGAGTGAGAGAGCATGTCAGAGAGAGAGAGAGAGAGAGAGAGAGAGAGAGGGGATGGGAGGATGTCAGAAAGAGAGAGGGAGACAGCAGGCAGGCAGAAAGAAAGAAAGAAAAAAAAAATCACTGTGAGCAACTCAAATGGCCTCAGCTACAGATATCAACAAACTCAGGAGCAATAGTACTTATTGCCTTGCCACTCCCTACTTAAATCCCAGGAAGCTAGAGCGCTTCCCATTCAATGGGTGAGGGGCGACATACACACACAATGGTTGGAAAATGTCAAGAAAAAGCCAAGTGTCACTGCACACCAATAGGGAAATGCTGAGCAATTCAATGAGCTACACAATCAGAATGAGTACAGGTCACGATGTGGCCACTTGGTCCATCGTGTCTGTACTGGCTCTCTATTAGGCCTCATTCTTAATCTCACACCTCCGCTTTTTTGCTGCAGGCTGGTGGTTTTGTTCTCCGCAGAGAGTTATTTAACGAGATTGCAAATTAAAACAGCTTCCAGTACACTCTGGTGAGTGTAGTACCAAATTCTGAGCTGCAGGAGCTCTCAGGAAACATACTGGCAAAAATATCGACATCTACAGCTTCAATGCTTTCCAGTGTGTTAATCATTTGAATCCTCAAAATGAGTGGTGAGTTAACTGCAAGTTTCACCCAGATAAAGAGACACAACAATTACAGCATCTCATACTCATAATCACCAGTTACCCTTCAGTGAAAAAGCTAGCCACTATTTTACCTCAAAATCAACGTATACTCTTTAAAACTAAATCTAAACCAAATAAAATCGGCATCATGTATCAATCATATTTGAGGATCATTATTCTAAGATAATATCAAAGTCTAAACATGGATAAATCTCAGTTAAAAATATGCATTTTATGTCAGTCTTTGGTAAATGTGTTGAATTTTAAAGCAATGTGAGCATTGGAACCAGTTTGTGGTATTAAATTTTCCAGGGTCTTGGGTTTCACACCGGGTGTAAACGATATAAAGCTTCACAGCCGCGGTGTAAACAATCTACTCATTAAAGATTTATAAACAATTGTAGCAGCATCTGCCTCTGAATCAGACTGACTCCAGTTATATATCTGCAGCAGTGAAATCAATTTGAAACTTTATTTCATTTGGAAATGTGATAATAGATGATGATTTTCTGTGAATGAAGTTAGAACAACTGTGAATGTGTGTGAAAAAACAGATAAAGAGAGAGAGAGAGACTGAGAATGAAAGGGAGGAATGGGAGAGAGACAGTACAGGAGAGTAAAATGCAATGAGTGAGAATAATTGTGTCCATGAGAGTGACTGTACATGTCTTGTGTGTCACAGTGATTGTGTGTGTGTGTGTGAGAGAGAGACAGTGACTGTGTGTGTGTGTGTGTGTGTGTGTGTGTGACAGTGACTGTGTGTGTGTGTGACAGTGACTGTGTGTGTGTGAGACCGCGTGTGTGTGTGAGACCGCGCGTTGTGTGAGTGAGACCGCGTGTTGTGTGAGAGACCGTGTATGTGTGAGAGAGACCGCGTGTGTGTGAGAGACCACGTGTGTGTGAGAGACCGCGTGTGTGTGTGTGAGAGACCACGTGTGTGTGTGACAGACCGCGTGTGACTCTGACTGTGTGCGACTCTGACTGTGTGTGTGAGAGGCTGTGTGTGACAGTGACTGTGTGTGCGACTGAACGTGTGTGTGAGTGACTGTTTTAGTGACTGTGTGTGACAGTGACTGTGTGAGTGACTATGTGCGAGAGCAGCCGAGTGCGAGAGCGGCCGAGTGCGAGAGCGGCCGAGTGCGAGAGCGGCCGAGTGCGAGAGCGACTGTGTATTTGGCTGAATGGGTGTGAGAGCGACTGTGTGTGTGACAGTGACTGTGTGTGTGTGTGAGAGAATGTGTGTGTGTGAGAGACTGTGCGAGAGCGATTGTGTGCAAGAGCGATCGTGTGACAGAGTGACTGCGTGTGTGTGAGCGACTGTATTTGACTGAATGGGTGTGAGAGCGACTGTGTGTGTGACAGTGACTATGTGTCTGAGGGCAGCTATGTGTGTGTGAGTGACTGTGTATGACAGCGGCTGTGTGAGAGACTGTGTGTGAGTGACTATGTGCGAGAGCGACCGAGTGTCTGACTGTGTGTGTGAGGCTGTGTGTGAGAGCGACTGTGTATTTGGCTGAATGGGTGTGAGAGCGACTGTGTGTGAGAGCGACTGTGTGTGAGAGCGACTGTGTGTGAGAGCGACTGTGTGTGTGACAGTAACTGTGTGTGTGTGACAGTGACTGTGTGTGTGTGACAGTGACTGTGTGTGTGTGACAGTGACTGTGTGTGTGTGAGTGACTGTGTGTGTGTGAGTGACTGTGTGTGTGTGAGAGACTGTGCGAGAGCGACTGTGTGCGAGAGCGACCGTGTGCAAGTGCGACCGTGTGCAAGAGTGACTGTGTGTGAGAGTCACCATGTGCGAGAGCGACTATGTGTGAGAGTGACTGTGTGCGAGAGTGTGTGTGTGTCAGAGTGACTGCGTGTGTGCGAGCGACTGTATTTGACTGAATGGGTGTGAGAGCGACTGTGTGTGTGACAGTGACTATGTGTCTGAGAGCAACTATGTGTGTGTGAGTGAATGTGTGAGACAGTGGCTGTGTGAGAGTGATTGTGTGTGTGGGTGACTGACTGTGAGGGTCCCCGAGTGTGAGGGTAACTGCATGTGTGAGAGCGACAGTATGTGAGAATGAACGTGTGACTCTGTGTGAGAGCAACTGTGTAAAAGACCAAATGTGTCTGAGTTTGAGTGACTATGTGTATCAGTGACAGTGTGTGGGAGAGTGAGTGTGTGAGAAAGTGAGTGTGAGTGTGTGGAAGCAATTGTGGGTGAGTGTGAGAAAGTGTGAGAGAGTGTGAGTGTGCATGTGTGGAAGCAATTGTGGGTGAGAGTGACTGTGTGAGAAAGCCACTGTGTGTGAGAATAATTGTGCGACTGACTGTGTGTGCATGATTCTGTGTGAGAGTGTGATAGTGTCACTTTCACACTCTCTCTCGTTATTCCTTCACCATCCCTCTCTCCAGTATCCTTTCCATCCCTCCCCTTCACTAGCTCCTGTTTCCTATCCCATTTACAGTGATTTTCCAATCACTACACATAACCTGAAACAATCCTGTTAAATCTCATTGCCATTTATTACAGAATAAGAGAATGTTGGTGACAAGAACCCAGAAAGATTTTAAATCAGACATTAAAACTGCAGTAACACTGAATTGGGAATCAATGGGTGTCTGTAAGCACAGGGCAAGGGGAGTGGCTGGTGAAGGGGACTTGGTGTATTTGGCATACACTGCAGCAATATCACAGATTACTGCAAATCATCACAAGCATGGGGTGACCCAGAAAAGAAAAAGCTCTATTACCTTTATTGTGTCATACCCCTGCAACAGATAGTCTGTGTAATCGTCATGTTCCCCTGATGAAGCGTAGAACTTACACCACCAGTCAACAGTGTCATCTTCCTTGAAAGAGAAAGCAAACAGAAAACTGCTACCATCACTGGGTTCAAGGCAAATGTTTTCCAAAGATGGGTGTAAAGGGCCCCCACTGTCAGCTTCCATCCTCAGAGAATCCAAGGTTGCACTAGGAAGCCATTTAGATCACTGTGTCTGTGGTGGATGCCATGTAATTTGGTTCCACCCTGCCCGTGCAAGTTTTTCGATTTTCAATTATTTCTGCAAAACCCCTTTTGCAAGTTACCAAAGAAGCTGTTTCCACCATCCTTTGAGGCAGCTCACTGCATTAAAAACACAGGACCGGGAGGAAAGGCCAGTCAGCCTGCTTCACTATTCAGTAAAACCCTGGCTGATCTGTTTGCATTTCAAACTCCATGTTCCTGTCTGCACCCCCTGACAATCTTTGATTTCATTGCTTGCTTAAAACATCATAAACTAAGGGGAGGAGTACAAATGTTGAAAACTGAGGTGTTTAAAGAATAAGAGCAGAAAATAATAATCTGGGAAATGAGGTTCAGAGAATGGCAAAAAGGGACAGAGAGAAAAAAGGCTTAGCTTCAAGAAACAAATTTTAACAAAGATCTGAATGTATGTCACATTCACAACAAAGTAAATGAATCGATAGTGTGCATTAAAACAAATAAACATGATCTGACACCCATTACAGAGAACATAGAATCCCTAAATGTGGAAGCAGGCCATTTGACCCAGCGAGTCCAAACCGACTCTCTGTAGAGTCCCACTCAGGCCCACCGCCATAACCCTGTAACCCTGCATTTTCCATAGCTAATTCACTTAGCCTGCAGACTCCTGGATGTAATGGGGCAATTGAGCACAATCCACCTAACCTTCATATCTTTGGGCTGAGGGAGGAAACTGGAGAACCCAGAGGAAACCCACGTGCACACGTGGGGAGAATGTGCAAGCACTGCATCAATCTGAGGAACCACACTTGGTGCAAAAAGCTCCCTGCTTTAGGGCAGATGGTGTTGAGCTTGGAAGGATGCAGAAAAGATTTACAGGAATGTCACCAGGGTTGGATGGTTTAAGCAATAACGAGAGGCTGAGTAAGCTGGGACTACTTTCCCTGGAGCATCAGAAATTGAGGGGTGACCTTATACAGGTTTATAACATCATGAGGGGGATGAATAGCCAAGGTCTTTTATCCCCAGGGTAGGGGAGTCCAAAACTAGAGGGCTTGGTTTAAGGTGAGAGGGGAAAGACATAAAAGGAACCTAAGGGGTAACTTTTTACGCAGAGGGTGGTGTGTGTACGGAACAAGCTGCCAGAGGAGGCTGGCACAATTACAACATTTAAAAGGCATCTGGAGAGGTGCACAAATGGGAAGAGTTTGGAGGGATATGGGCCAAATACTGGCAAACGAGACTAGATTAATTTAGGATACCTGGACAGCATGGACAAGTTGGACTGAAGGGTCTGTTTCCATGCTGCACAAATCCACACAGGCAGTCACCTGAGAGTGGAATTGAACCCGGGTCTCTCACACTCTAAGGCAGCAGGATGACAAGGACTGAGTCCTGAATACAGAGGGCAATATGACATTTAATAAACATCGGAAGATAGGTAAAAGTGGAAGGAAAATAGTGGCTCATTAGTCAACAGCAGATTAAATGAACAAACATTTTGCTTCTGGTGATACAGGAGCAATCATTAGAGATGACCTTGGTTCAAGAGATCATCCAGACACACAGAACAGTCATGGGGACCATATTTGCACCCGACATACCAACATTTTCATGCACAAGTTCGAGCAAGACTTCTTCAATGCATGGGACTTCTGACCAATGTGAAACACCAGGTACATCGACAACCTTTTCTTCCTTGGGACTCATGGTGAGGTATCACTGAAATGACTACATAGCAATATCAACAAGTTTCATCCCACCATTATACCTACCATGGACTACTCTTCAGAATCAGTCTCATTCTTGGGCACAGGCATCTCCATCAAGGACAAACACCTCAGTACCTCACTCTACTGCAAGCCCGCAGATAATTTCATGATGCTGCACTTCTCTCACTTCCAATCTAAACATATTAAAGAAGCCATCCCCGACGCATACACAGGATCTATTCAGATGATTCTGAAGCAAGCCCTCATAAAAATGGTATACGATGCTCAAGTCATCGATCACCAGTTCCGACGTGCCACAGCAAAAAACCACAACGATCTCCTCTCCACAGGACACAACTGATAGAGTACCCTTTGTCGTCCAGTACTTCCCCGGAGCAGATACACCATGCTATGTACTTCGCAGCCTTCTACATGTCATCCATGATGATGAGCATCTCACCAAGATCATCCCTACGCCTCCATCTCTCGCCTTCAAACAAACACCAAACCTTAAACAGACCTTTGTTTGCTGCAAACTATCCAGCCATCAGGAGAACATCAACACAACACCACACAATCCTGGCAAGGTAACCTCTGAATGGCATGTCAGATCATCCACATGGACACGACCATTGCACCAGGGAACACCACCCGCCACGTACACAGCAGATACTCATGTGACTCGGCCAATGTTGTCTATCTTATACACTGCAGGCAAGGATGCCCTGATGCACGGAATATTGGTGAGACCATACAGATGCTGTGACAACAGATAAATGGACACCACACAACCATCGCCAGGCAGCAATGTTCCCTCCCAGTCAGTGGTCAAGCACAATCAGCCTCTGATCTTTGGGTAAATGGCCTTTGAAATACACAACAAAGCAGAATTGCCCAGCAGAAACTGATAACCAAGTTCTGTATCCATGAACGCAGTCTCAACCGTGATCTTGAGTTTATGTCTCGCTGCATGTGACCCCACCGCACTGTTCTGTATCTGTAAAATCTTCCTTACTGTCCTGTTTTGTCACCATCGACTTGATAACTTGTTACGATCTCTCCATCTTTATTAGTTTGTAATGTTTTGGATTACTTATTACTTTGGTTAGACCCTCAGCATGTAACTCCTATACGTATCGCGTTATTCCAGCGTTTGGTTTGTCTCCAGCACCACCTTATTTTTAATTTTATGTAATTATCTCTCTGCCTTATTTAATCTGATTATACATCATCCCTTTGCTTGTTATTCAGCTGCTAACATTTTACTCACACCGACTGACACTTCTGATCACCTGCAGAGATTTATTATTTGAGGTTCAACTCACACCATTTGTGCGATCTTTTGATCTCTTAGCCTATAAATTCTGTGTTCTGTGTGTTTCCCTTTCACTTCACCTGATCAAGGGGACATGCTCCGAAAGCTTGTGATTTCAAATTTCAGAGGGACTAGAACCTGGTGTTGCGTGACTTCTGACTTTGTCCACCCCAGTACGACAACAGAACCTCCACATCAAGAGGTCAGGATGTAGAATTGGTTTGGGTGGAGATGACGGACAGGAAGGGAAAGAATTCACAAGTGGAAGCAGTCTATAGGCCCCATACCGATAACCACAATGTGGGACAAAGTATACAAGATGCAATACTGAGTGTTTGCGATAAAGATACACCTCTATTAAGTCTCCTTCTAACCTCCTCTGCTCAAAGGAGAACAATCCCAGCTTCTAAATGTTTCTGCCGAAGTTGGCTTCACGGGGGAAAACAATGCAGTTTTTAACAAAACTCTCAAGTGACCTCAGATTGCACTTTCCAAACCCACAATCTCTATCATTGGGATGGAAAAAGGAGACAGATACAATGGGAACACCATGCCCTGCAAGTTCTCCTCCAAGTCCTGACCTGGAAATATACTGACGTTCCTTTAGTGTCACTGGGAAAAAAAAATCTTACAACCCCCTCCCAAATGGCACTACGTCACACAGACTGCAGCAGTTCTAGAAGGCAGCTCACCCCACCTTCTCAAGGGGCGATTAGGGGAGAGCAATAAATGCTGGCTTTACAACAGACAACTTCTACAGCATGGTTTCCCACTTTAGCTATTGTGCTGAGTAAAGAGACCAAAGCAATTTGCTGGCAGGGTTCACAAAATGATTGAGAATTATTTCTACATCTGTTACGAAGTTGGATAGAGTATTCGTGAATTGGAAGGCAGGAAGTTACAATTTGTGGCTAAACATGATCGTGGGAGAAAGAGTGCCGTGGTCCCTTTAGGTACTTTGTCTGTGCCTGGAAGTTTATAAATACAGGTGCACACAGACAGTGCCCGAATGGAAACATTTTGTGTAGAACAGCGAAGCAGCAATTTTTTCCAAGACAACAAGTTTGAATTTAGCCAATTAATTTAAACCAAGCACCTAGAAACTGAAAGCCAATTGAGTTTAAATCTGATGGCGTTAACAGCCTGAAACCAACCACATTGTAAGAATTTGATTATGTCATTACGGGTAGATAAGTCGAAGGTATTCGGAAAATGGGCGAGAGCCATCGACCACCTGCCCCAGCCAGCACCATTCAGCTCTCAGAGAAAGCCCATCTAATCCGTTAAAGGTCCCATCATATTTTAGCTCAAACTCCTCATTAAAGAAATTACAGAGATAAAAAAAATCCTTGACAGCAGAACTAATGGAAGAAAGGTGTTTGTGAAGAGACTGGAGGTGTCAAAATATTCCAGAAGACAGTCAGCTGCGAACTTGGAGAGATTAAGTTATAATTTATTGCTTCTTATTAATTGGGTTTATATGAGTGGGAGCTGTCTTTATTTAAACAGTATTCCAGTAGAATTTAGACCAATTATGGAGTAGTTAGTAGTCTAAGGGGGGAATTGTCAGTTTCTTAGTAATTTTGTTAATTTGTTCATCACTGGTTAAATAAATAAATAGTTTCTTGTTCCTTGTAAAGTGGAGGCTATGGATTTTTTCCTTTTAAACACACTTCTGATAGATCACGAGGGGGAAGGCGAGAAGCTCTGGGTGATTAGGGGATAATTATTAGAGTGGAACCCCATCCCTGTCGTAACAGATTGGGGTTTGAGTTTCAGTCTAATTATCAGAGGGGCTCAGCTATTTCCCATTGTAACATGTCCAGATGCTTTCCAACTCCTGGGAGAGCAGCAGGATCTGCAGAGGAACCCTGGAGTTTGCAGAGTTTCTAGGAAGAACAAGACAGAAAAATGCTTCTGCTTGCTTGGAGATGTGAAACAACCAGGATGAGACTTCACACAACGCCCATTAGCGACTCACCAGCAGCCCTTCAGTGGCTTCCTGTTCAGATTTCTGAGCATCCTCTGCAGCTGAACTCTAAAAGACAACAAATTTCACCTCATCAGATTTAAAATTATTCTGCCCATCGAACACTCACAGGGACAGGGACAGGGACAGCACGGGGTTAGATACAGAGTAAAGCTCCCTCTACACTGTCCCCCATCAAACACTCACAGGCCAGGGACAACAGGGGGTTAGATACAGAGCAAAGCTCCCTCTACACTGTCCCTCCATCAAACACTCCCAAGACAGGGGCAGCACGGGGTTAGATACAGAGTAACGCTCCCTTTACACTGTCCCCCCAATCAGACACTCCCAGGGACAGGTACAGCACGGGGTCAGGTACAGAGAGTAAAGCTTCCTCTACACTGACCCCCCATCAAACACTCCCAGGACAGGTACAGCGCATGGTTAGATACAGAGTAAAGCTCCCTTTACACTGTCCCCCCAATCAGACACTCCCAGGATAGGTACAGCACGGGGTTAGATACATGGTAAAGTTTCCTCTATTATTTTAAAATGGAAGTAAATGTCTATCTACCCTTTAAACTAAAGGTTTAACTCCCTCGACACTGTCCTCAGCAAACACTCCAGAATAGGGATAGCAATGGTGTACAGAATTAAGCTTGGTCTGCACTGTTCCTATTAAACAGTCACAGGGCAGACAGTATGGGGTTAGATAGCGTAAAACTCCCTCTCCAGTGTCACCATCAAACACTCCCAGAGCAGGTACAGCAAATGTTCAGGTATAAGGGTAAACTCCCAAAAGTCTTTTCAACTGAAGGTAAAGCTCTTTCCATATTGTAAACTGAATATAAAGCTCTCTCTACTCTTTTAAACTGGAGTTTAAACTGGAGTTAAAACTGCTTCAACACTGACCCCCATCAAACACTCCCTGGACAGGTACAGCAAATGGTTAGATACAGAGTAAAGCTCCCTTTACACTGTCCCCCCAATCAGACACTGCCAGGACAGGCACAGGACAGGGCTAGATACAGCACAAAGCCCCCAATACAACTGCCCCCATCGAACACTGCCAGGACAGACACAGTGTCACCAAATCAAAATATTACATACACCACAAGTTGAGATCTCAATCCTCTTTTGTGATTCAGGATGCAACATGTGTCAATCCAAAGATGGTGAGAATCCCATCGGATCCCATCTGAATAATCCAGCTTGCTAGATGCTGGCACATGGAAACCCATTTTGGGATCCGCACGTTGAGGCCTGGAAAGAAATGGGGACTGGAGGACGACCTGAAATCACTGTCAGAATAAAATGGGAACTACATCTTGCCTTGTATTTCACTGCTGTGCCTCACAATTATTTTAACTACCATCCTCTGCACTCGATGGCCATTTTGCAAATAAAAAATCTTACCTCAATGTTGGGTGTTTCCACACGAAAAGTCTTGGTTGACATGATTGCGACATCTTTGGGGACAATGAAGAACATGCAAAAATACATTAGTTTCAGCACAGTAAAACCCTGACCTTGCTCTGAGTGATGACCCCCCCCAGGGTAACTGGAAAACTGCAAACTCCTGAGGTTCAATGGTGTCCCCAAATTCTGATGAAAGAACCTCTTCCATCTAAACACTTCATTCAGATTATAAAAAGGAAAACAAACTTGCTTCATAAGGCAATTTCCACCATATCAAAGTGCTCTACAGTCAGTTAACTACTTTTGAAGTGAAGTCCATTGGGACATGGTATATTGGTAATGTCACTGGGCAGCTAATATTCTGGAGATGTAGGCTCAGATCCCAACAAGGCAGATGGTGCAATCTACATTCAATAAAAAGCTAGCCTACTGGCAACTACTGTCAGTGATGATAACAACCCATCTCGCTCACAAAGATCCTTGAAAGCAGGATATTTGCATCATCTGGCCTACACATGAGACTCCAGACCCCACAGTAATGTGGTTAGCTCTTATCTGGCTTCCTGGACATGCAATACTGACTTAGGCCATCCATCAATTAATAAAACAAACATCACAGTTGCAATGTCGGAAACACAGCTGCCAAATTATTGTGCAGCAGGCTCCTGCAAAACAACAAACATGATAGGACAATCTCTTTCTGTGATATTAATTTAGGGATAAAGATTGGGCAGGTCACCAAGGATAAACACCCACCTGATCAGAGTGGGAGTTGTATCAGGAATTGAGCCTGACTGATTCTCCTCAGAGGCTGGTAACCAAGGAGAAAGTGGCTCGCATAAAACCTTAGTGTAGATTGATTTAGATATCCAGTTGTTACCTTCAGTTTCAAGTGAGCCAGCGAAAGGATCACACATGAACTCGCCGAGGGATTTCACCGTCGTCTGCCCCACCACTGGTTTGTACCCGAACGCTCGATAGTCCAGCACCTTCAGCACAATGGGAGGGCTGTAGGTGGAATCTACAGGTAGAAACTGAGGCGAGGTGACGATCATAAATCACAGTATCGCTTCGGGACAACCAGTGACAATCACAAGCCAGGCACACTTGCTCATTCATCCCCGCAGAAGTGGGACTGAGGCTCAAACGCCATCTGGGCACCCTGCCTGCGATACGCACAGTGATCACCACACCCTCAGGGCGAGACAGCTACAGGCTTGTATAACCTCATTGCTGTGTCTTTCAAATTAGTCCGACGGCTTCCCTCCCTTCTGTAAAAGGTGACTTTGCAATTAGTCCCATGAGAACCCAGTGGTATTGTGAGTTCGATCAGCTGAGATTGAGAGGAGACTGTAATGTAAGTGATAATGTCACTGGATTAGTAATCCAGAGGGTCAAGCTAAGGCTTTGAGTTCACCCCTCTACCACACCAGCTTTGGAACTTCACATTCAATCCATAAAACTCTGCATCTGAAAGCTGGTCCCAGTGATGGTGACCATCAATTGTTACACAAACCCAACTTGTTCACTAATGTGAGATAACAAGGTGTAGAGCTGGATGAGCAGAGCAGGCCAAGCAGCATCGCAGGAGCAGTAAGGATGATGTTTCGGACCTAGACCCTTCTAGCTTTCAAATCCAGAGTTTTATGAATTGAATGTGAAGTTCCAGCAGTTGGTGTGGTCGAGGGTTGAGCTCAAAGCCAGGCCCAAAGTGTTAGCCTTCCTGCTACTCGGCCTGCTGTGTTCATCCCGCTCTTCGCCTCTTAGCTCAGGTTCTCCAGCGTCTGTAGTTCCTGCTATCTCTTGTTCACTAGTGTTCTTTCGGGAAGGAAATCTAGCGTCCTTCCCCAGTCTGGTGCTGCATACAACCCCAGACCTAAAGCAATGTAGCTGACTCTTAAACGGCTGAGCAAGCTACTCAGTTCAAGGGCTATTAGGGATGGGTGGCAAATGTTGGCCTCATCAGTGATATATCACATGGCAGAGTAAGGAAAAGTAAACATTGTGGTGTTACCAGCAAATCGAGAAGCAAAGGTTAAGATGACCAATGGTAGAGGCTAACGACCAGAAGACACAGGAGTAAATGTAGGTCATTCTGCTCGTCGAGTCTGCTCTGTCATACTCCAATTAATATTCAGCCTTTACGAGTCTCCCCTTCTACCAGCTAGAACACTGGTCATCCAAGCATCACGATCACCCTGGGTATTCAATCGGGCCATGGAGATGTGGGAACGTCTGGGATTTCCATCTCCAGTTTGAACTTACTCATCCAAGCGACAATAAAATGTGACGATGAGCCTCAGCACCCAGAGGGTAATGAACCCTGGGCTCGAGAGCGAGGGGGAGGTGGGGGGGGAAACGAGCCAGGGATTCTGCCTCTGATCACTGCCCACTGGGGAAATCAGCGAGGAATCCACCCTGTTCTTGATCACTAACCCACTGAACCTTGGGAAAATCCGCCAGGGTTCCTGTTCCTGATCACTGCCCACTGATCCTTAGGGAAATCAGCTAGGTCTCCTGCACCTGATCGCGAACCCCTGGGGAAATGTGCGAGGAATCCACCCTGTAGCTGATCACCACCAACTGAACCTTGGGAAAATCTGCCAGGGTTCCTGCTCCTGATCACTGCCCACTGACCCCTGGGGAAATGTGCTAAGAATCTATCTTGCTCCTGGTCAGTGCACCGTGTCCTATCTCCTGTAAAGGCCACTTTAGGGAACAGCTGAGGACAGAAATAGTCTCAAATTTGGCTCCTCTCACAGGGAACCATCCTGTAATTAACCTTTTTGGACATTTTGGCTGGGAGTACCCAGAGTGTAGGTGAGAATGGTATGAGTGAGAAGTACCCACTGTCCAATAAGCCCATTCCCTAGTATGGATCTACAATTACTTTGGGGGTACCCAAACCCGTTGGCTGAGAATATCCAGAGATTATCACTCGAACCCACCACTGTGAGGAAGTAGATAGGATTTGGGAAATTCGGGTTCTTCTTGTAGTTTTTGATGGGCGCTGTTTGAATCATCTCCCCGTTGCACTCCACCACCAGGCTGGGACTTGTCACCTTTGCCATGTTGTAGTTTTTGATATTTCTCAATCCCCAGGCAAGAATCTGAAGGCAAGCACAGACTTCCATCAGACCAAATGTACGCAACACCTTCACAGTCCACAACGTACTTCTCTTTTTGGGAAGAACCGACACATGGGAAATGCAGCGGCCAGTCTGCACACAGGACAATCCCATATGGAATGATGGAAGCAAAACCAGATTTTGTGTCGGGGTGGGGGAAGGGTGTGTGTGTGCACATGTGTGTGAGGGAGATGAGAGTGTGTGTGTAAGAGAGAGTGTGTGTGTCTGAGATGAGAGTGTGTGAGTAAGAGTGTGTGTGCATGTGTGTGTGTGTAAGAGAGAGAGACAGTGTGTGTGTGTGTGTGTGTGTGTGTGTGTGCGCGTGAGAAAGAGTGTAAGAGAGAGAGACAGAGAGAGAGTGTGTGTGTGACTCAGAGTGTCTGTGGGTGTGTGTAAAACTGTGTGTGTATGTGAGAAAGAGAGTGTCTGTGTGCGTGTGTGAGATGAGTGTGTGAGAGAGAGTGTGTGTGTCTGCACACATGTGTGTGTGTGTGTCTGCACACGTGTGTGTGTGTGTGTGTGTGTGTGTGTGTGTGTGTGTGTGTGTGTGTGTGTGTGTGTGTGTGTGTGTGTGAGAGAATGAGTGTGTATACACACATATATAGGCAGGTACAAGTACAGCATTTAAAAGACATTTGGACATTACAAGAATAGGAATGGTTCAGAGGGATATGGGCCAAACGCAGGCAAGTGGAAGTTGTTTAGTTTAGAATATCTGGTCAGGTTGGACGAGTTGGAGTGAAGGGTCTGTTTCCCTGCTGTATGACTCTATGAATGTCTTTCAACTGCAAAAAGAGGAGTAGTCAGTCTGGATCACACAGGGCTGGAGGCTCCTAACTCAAGCGGTTGCTGTGTAACGCAGGGAAGAGAAGTGGGGAGGAGGTGAGTGTCATTGGACAGCAAGAGGCTCAGGGTGAGCAGTGGGAACAGTTGGGGTTCGGTGGGGCAGGGGGTTTGTCAGCAGCTCAGCGCACAGTGCCCGAGTGCACATGGGAGAAGGGTGGACTGTTAGGATACGTCACCTCAATGGTGCTCAACTGAAGCTGTGGTCTGACTCCCAGTGGCACCATGTACGTTTCTGAGTCTCTCATTGGCGGTCGGGGAGGTAAATTCTGGTCCCCATCCTGGGCGATCATAAAGAAAAAGAGATCCAACGTCATAATGTCACAAGACTAACCGGTACCACATCTAAAACCTTCCCCCTGCATTTCTGTTTCCTCCCAGTTGCGACACCCTACTCCAGCTATTAACCCCCGTTGTCGGTTCAACTGATAACTCCAACTGTCACTGGCACAGAGGTGCTTTCCTGTAAACATTGCCAGGCCCCCTTCGATTTCCTCCCATCCCCAAATTGGCAGAAAGCCTTCGCATCCCAACCCTGAGGCAACTGTCATCCTTCTTCCTGTTGAATAGTAAGATACAGTAGAGGCTGGAAATCAGAAATGGAAACAGGGAGAAGTCAGAGGTGTAATAGGTTTACAGAAGGACTGTTGGTGACAGGGGTGGCGGGTGAGCGGGTGGGAGGAGAGCTCAAGATCTGAAGAGATGGAAAACGGCAGCGACTGGGCGAAGACGAGTTCATCCTCCAGGGCCAAAGGGAAGGCAGATGGAGCAGGAAATAAAGGATGTGCTGAGAACCAGTGAGTTGCAGACTGAGACAAGAGACAGACTTACATTAGGACAAAAGGAAAAAGGAAGAAAAAATGTGAAACAAGCAAAGGACACGAAATGGAGAAGGAGATTCTACTCTCAAATTGTTGACTCAGTGGGTTATGGATGCTTCATCAACAAATATATTTAAGGCAGCGACTGGCAAACTTTTGGGGGGAGTCTCAGTAAATTGAGGAATTTGAGGAACAAGTGGGAAAGTTGAAAATGTGAACCAGGAACAGAAGTAGGCCCTTCGGCTCCTCAAGCTGGTCCTGCCATTCAATAAGATCATGACTGCTGTTTCAAATTCCACTTTTCCATCTAAGCCCAATAACCTTTCGTTCTTTTGCCTATCTATAGAAGGTCAGCCGTCGTTATACCAAATGGGGAGGCAGACTTGAGGGCCCAAGTGGTCCACTCCAACTCCTGTTTATTTTGCTACTATCCCTTTCAAATTGCTGATCAGGCTGGCGTAGTCTGACAGATCATTACCCCAGGCTGAGAGGCTGCAAAGAAAAACACCCATGACTGTAAGCTTAAGGCCCAGGGCCAATCAGCACTGAAGGAGGCCATTCAGCCCAGCTCTAGGAGAGCTGTACTTGATCAGTCCCACTCTCTATCACTTTTCCCCATCACCCTGCAAACCTTTACATTTCAAGTACTGATCCAATTCTCTTTCGAATGTTATCCACTGAATCTGTTCCCAGCACACTTTCAGGCAGCACATTCACAGATCATAGAATTCCTCCAACATGGAAGCAGGCTATTTGGCCCATTGAGTCCACACCAACCTTCTGAAGAACAGCCCACCCAGACCCAACCCCCTTTCCCACTCTTGTAACCCTGTACTTCCCATGGCCAATCCAGCTAACTTGCACATCTCTGGGCTGTGGGAGGAAACCGGAGCACCCAGGCGAAACCCACGCAGAAGGGAGAAGGTGCAAACTCCACACAGACATTTGCCCGAGGGTGGAACCAAACCCAGGTCCCTAGCGCTGTGAGGCAGCGATGATAACCACTGAGACGGTGTGCCGCCCTACGTCAGAGTCAACCTCACCCTCTACTCTCCAAACTTCAACCCCAGGTTATTTTACCCACTATCTTAAATCCTCAAATCCTTGCCGGCAGGAACCGCTTCACCTTTGATCAAAAGCCTTCAGGATTCAGAATGCCTCTAATTCAATTTCCTCTTAACCTTCACTGCACAATGGAGAACCAACATAGGGTTGGCAAAATTGCATTAAGTTTGAGTTAGAGATCAAGTAGCTCAGGACACACACTTCCAACGATGTAAGAAAAATCCATTACTCTCTGTTTCATGAGAAGTTCGAAGGAAACCAGCAGCTCGCCACTGAACCGCTCTCCTCGGAAGACTGGATGCCACTGGAGAGGAGAAAGATACTGTGCCGTCGAATCTAGCTTTACACTCGGGTAGCACAGGGCAGTACCCAAATATTCATGTTTGCTCTGTGAAAACAGAGGGGGAAATATCAGGACTTCTCCCGACCTCACAGCAGACACACCACTTTATTCACAGCACCAATTACTTCCACGCTCTGAATGTGCAGGGTGATCAAGTCACCAAATGAGGGATTAACTCGAGATTAAGGGGCAAAGAGCATAGTGGGGAAAATGAACGATTCGAGGATTGAGTTTGAATCCCACTGTGGGAGCTGGGAGAATTTAAACAGAATTAATTAACAATCTGGGAATAAAATTAACTGATCTCATTAATAACAATCACAAACTGTCAGATTGCTGTAAAAACTAATCTGGTTTGCTGGTGCCATTCAGGGAAGGAAATCTGGCATCCTTCCCTGGTCTGACCTAGACACTCGCATCCCATGACTCAAAATCAGAGAGTTATACATCATGGAAACAGACCTTTTGGTCCAACCAGTGCATGCTGACCATAAATCCAAAATAAACTAGTCCCACCTGCCTGAGCTTGGCCCATGTACCTCCAAACATTTCCTATTCATGTACTTATCCAAATATCTTTTAACCATTGTGACTGTACCCGTATCCATCACTTCCTCTGGAAGTGCATTCCATATATTGACCACACTCTGTAAAAAAAAAAAAATTGCCCCCATGTCTTTTCTAAATCTTTCTCCTTTCGCTTTAAAAATGTGTCCCCTTGTCTTGAAAACCCCACCCGAGGGAAACGAGACATACCATTCACCTTATCTATGCCCCTCATGATTTTACAAACCTCTATAAGGTTACCCCCTCGACCTCCTGTGGGCCAGTGAAAGAAGTCCCAGCCTATCCATCCTCTCCACATGATTCAAACCCTCCAACCTCAGCAACATCCTGGTAAATTTCTTCTGAACCCTGAATAATATTCTGCCTATAGCAGGGTGAACTGGACACAATACTCCAAAAGAGGCCTCACTAACATACCGTACAACCTCAACATGACGTCCCAGCTTCTGTACTCAAAAGTCTGAGCAAGGAAGGCAAGTGTACTAAACACCTTCTTAACCACCCGATCTATATATGATACAAACTTCAAAGAATTATGTACCTGAACCCCTAGGTGTCTCTGTTCTACAGCACTGCCCAAGGCCCTGCTTTTAATTGTGTAAGTCGTACCTGTCTTTATTTTATCCAAAGCGCAACACCGAGCATTTATCCTTGTTAAATTCCAGGTGCCACTCTTCAGCGCATTTATCCTTGTTAAATTCCAGGTGCCACTCTTCAGCTCATGTATCCTTGTTAAATTCCAGGTGCCACTCTTCAGCTCATGTATCCTTGTTAAATTCCAGGTGCCACTCTTCAGCTCATGTATCCTTGTTAAATTCCAGGTGCCACTCTTCAGCTCATGTATCCTTGTTAAATTCCAGGTGCCACTCTTCAGCGCATTTATCCTTGTTAAATTCCAGGTGCCACTCTTCAGCTCATGTATCCTTGTTAAATTCCAGGTGCCACTCTTCAGCTCATGTATCCTTGTTAAATTCCAGGTGCCACTCTTCAGCTCATGTATCCTTGTTAAATTCCAGGTGCCACTCTTCAGCTCATGTATCCTTGTTAAATTCCAGGTGTCACTCTTCAGCTCATGTATCCTTGTTAAATTCCAGGTGCCACTCTTCAGCTCATTTATCCTTATTAAATTCCAGGTGCCACTCTTCAGCGCATTTATCCTTGTTAAATTCCAGGTGCCACTCTTCAGCTCATTTATCCATATTAAATTCCAGGTGTCACTCTTCAGCTCATGTATCCTTGTTAAATTCCAGGTGCCACTCTTCAGCTCATTCATCCTTGTTAAATTCCAGGTGCCACTCTTCAGCTCATTCATCCTTGTTAAATTCCAGGTGCCACTCTTCAGCTCATTTATCCTTATTAAATTCCAGGTGCCACTCTTCAGCTCATTCATCCTTATTAAATTCCAGGTGCCACTCTTCAGCTCATTTATCCTTGTTAAATTCCAGGTGCCACTCTTCAGCTCATTTATCCTTATTAAATTCCAGGTGCCACTCTTCAGCTCATTTATCCTTATTAAATTCCAGGTGCCACTCTTCAGCTCATTTATCCTTATTAAATTCCAGGTGCCACTCTTCAGCTCATTTAATCTTATTAAATTCCAGGTGCCACTCTTCAGCTCATTGACCCAACTTATCAAGATCTCTTTGTGACCTTAGACAACCATCTTCGCTGTCCACTGTACAACCAAAGTCGGTGTAAACCTCAAACTCAGTAACCATCCTTTCGGTATTTTCCTCTGAATCATTTATATGAATGACAAATAAAAATGGAGCTACTGCCGATCCCTCTGGAACACCGCTGGGCAAAGCATAAAAGAAGTTATCTGCCAATGGGCTAGCACAGATATTCTGGGCCAAGTGGTTTCCTACGGTCTGTAGATTATCTGTCACCACGACAAAGACACACATTTACAGACACCGTGGCACACTGGCATGTAGTAGAAGCTAATATTAATGCATGGGGCCCTGAATTTACAGACAGAAAGAACATATACAAACACTGTGTCTGTTTCAATTTAACAAAATAGGTGACAGCCATTCACAAAGCAACTTCAACCTGCCTGGTTTAGAATTTAAATAAAGCCTGGCAGTTAACTGTCACCCATCAAGAACTGGTGATTCTCTATGACGTTGCTTCTGCTAGTCAGAGTACAATGTTAACCAATCAGCATTCTACTCTCATTTGGTATAAATGTTGGGTGATCCGTGAATTGGTATTCTTGCGAATTGTACTGAGGAGCGCAAGACGGGGAGGGGGGGGGTTTGAGAACATAATATGTTGTTCAGCAAAACTGAAGTTCAGTACCACTAGATTACTAAATGCCAATTTTCTTAAGGAAGGAATGACTGGTAAACAAAACTTCGTCGGCATATGATCTTGAAACTAGGGTTGGAGGTTGTGTTGGGGGGAGCGGTGCAGTGATGAGAATCTGCTTCAGAAACAGACAAGTTGCAGCACACGGTTAAACTGTGTTGTTGTTGGAGAGTGTTATATTGACCAGCTAACTACAGCTGGCTGGGAGGGGCTGTCCGGCCCACAGTTCCACTGAATGGGACTAGGGAAATGACACGAACGCAGGGTCACAGATTAGATCAAAACGTGGACACGATTTTCAGTTTCAGAAAAGAAAAACACGACAATGTAACTTACGGCACGATTACTGTCAAAGAGCTCCAGCGAGACAAAAGGTGGGCACTCAACTACTTCTCTCAGATTGCCATAGATTTCCACCTCCTCAAAAATCAGTGTTTGGTCCCAGATCGGGTTCAGAGTCCCTCTGATAATGTCGGTGCGTTTGCTCTGGTGCAGGAGTGACACTTGAATGTAAGAATCTGAAACAAAAGGAGAAAGAATCCAATGAAAAGTCAGCGACCCAGGTCATGGATAAAGGTCCAGTGATCAATAACATGCTGCCCCCATTTCAATGCTGGCAGTAACAATGACATCCCTGTCCAGAGCAGTACTGGAGTGAGAATTGTGGGGCGTAACCCTGTGTTGCTGCAGGGGAAATTGTGTGAGAATCGAATCCTGGGCTCCAATGCCACAGCCCTCAACTTCCCGCCAGTACGGTTGTCGCTCTCATGGGGTTAGACACAAAGTAAAGCTCCTCTGTCAGATACAGCACAGGGTTAGATACACAGTAGAGCTCCCTCTACATTGTCTCCAAAAAACACTCCCAGGACAGGGGCAGAATGGGGGTTAGATACAGTGTAAAGCTCCCTGCACACTGTCCCGATCAAACACTCCCAGTACAGAGACAGTGTTAAAGGTTCCCTGTGCTGCCTCCATGCAAAACCAGAACACGTACAGCATGGGGTTAGATATTAAATACATACGTGTGCAGCCCTGCAATGCACGTGCACTTCTGTTTGCTGGCAAAATAAAAGAACTCCATTCCTTGTCAACTTACTAACCTGCAGAGCTGTTGCTATCGGTGGGGAGTAAACCCCTTGCCTGGTAGATGTAGCCACGAAACTGGAAGGCATTGGGTGCTATGCAGAGGAAGAGAAAATGATGGAACGGGTCAGAAGAACCACTAACAATTGTGCAAAAATGCTAATCCTCCCACCCTAGGGAGATCAATGCATTGACAATGCTGGTGTTCTGCCTGCACAGTAACTAGTTTAGTCCTTCTAATCCAGCCATACTAAACAGGATACTCCAATGCTTTACTACTGTTTGAACTAAAAAAAAATTTCCTTCAATATCTCAGAATTGAGATGCATGGTGTCAATACTATCTGTCTGTCATTCATCTGGACAAATGCAAGAATTTCAAATGATCACAGCAATTTGTACTATATGGCGCTGACTGGATTTCAGGTCAACTCTGATTGGCCATGTGTTGCTGCGGAAAAATAACATTCACACCTTGTGCCTTTCTTGAATTGCTGTTAGTCTGGGGGACCCGACAGTTCCCTGTTGCTTTTGCCTCAGCCAGAGCATAAATTATTGCAATTATTTGGAACTTGGCTTTCTTGCATTTGCCCTGATGAGTGCAAGACAAAAAGCGTCTCGTTTCAATGAGATTCAGGTTTAATTTTCCCCCAGAGCTTCAGCTTAAAAGGTGAGTTGAATACCACGGTGTCTTTTTCCACACAAATATCCCTCAGAACGGAAAGCGCCTATCCCTCAGCCCCAATCCACTTTCGGACATGTCATGGATAATTAATGGACACTTTTAGATCATGCAATCTCAAGCAGGTGGGCAATGCAGATACCACAAGGAAAGGCTTGCACTCATGTATCATCTTTCATAACCTTGGGGGCAACCAACGAAGAACATCATCAAGAGCGGTCCCATGCTGTACGATAGGAAATGTGATGCTACTTCACATGCAGCAAGCTCCCAACACCAAGGTGATGGATGACTGAAAAATCTAGTTCGGTATTGTTGGGAAAATATTGACCAGGGAGGACTTCCCTGGGTCTCCTTTGAATAGGATCAAGGGACCTTTTATTCCTGATGAATGGTTATAGAGGGTCTCAGTTTAATGTCACAGTGACAGGACCATGCACCAATCACTAACTACAGCACTGGAGTACTGAGAGTGCCACTGTTCTCATAAACCACCTTAAACTTACGGTCCAGAATGCAAGATATAAAGGGTGCGGTCATCCCATAAAGTTCCTGATGGCCAACAGGCTTCTCCTGTTCCTCAAGATCCTCCAGATGCCCTTCGCTGCTTTCCCGACACTGAAAAAGATAACAGGGAGGCTCTCACACATAGTATTTCCAGGGCGAGCACTCGTTAACCCACCATTTCTCTGCCCAGATATCCAGGCCGCTCTAATTCCTCCTTCTATCAACTAGCACTCATCAAACGAAGCAACTCTGTGCTGGAGAAACTGAGCCATCTCTTAAAGTTCGGGCAGCCTGTGACAACACCAAGCAGTGCTGTGCCAGGTACAGAGCAGAGTTAGATACAGAGTAAAGCTTCCTCTACAGTGTCCCCATCAAACATTCCCAGGGAAGGTCTGCTAACAGTTAGATACAGGCCGCAGGAATGGCAATGAAGGGTGGCATGGGCCAGCACGGTGGCTCAGCGGTTAGCACTGCTGTCTCACAGCACCAGAGACTCTGGTTCGATTCCACCCTCGGGCAACTGTCTGTGGGGAGTTTGCACATTCTGCCCCATGTCTGGGTGGGGTTCCTCCGGGTGCTCCTGTTTTCTCCTATCTTAGATGGATTGGCCGTGAGAAATGCAGGATTACAGGGATAAGACCATAAGACATAGGCGTGGAAGTAAGGCCATTTGGCCAATCGAGTCCACGCTGCCATTTAATCACGGCTGATGGGCATTTCAACTCCACTTCCCCATACTTGCCCCAAAGCCCTTGATTCCTTGTGAGATCAATCTCTGCCTTAAAGACATTTAATGTCCAAGCCTCCACGGCGCTCCGTGGCAATGAATTCCACAGGCCCAACACTCTCTGGCTGAAGAAATGTCTCCTCACTTCCGTTTTAAATTCACCCCCTCTAATTCTAAGGCTGTGTGGGATGTACTTTGGAAGGTTGGTTTGGGCTCATTGGCTCAATGGCCTGCTTCCACATTGTAGGGATTCTAATGAAGCCATGTTAACCCTGCACAATTCAATGGCAAGGCTTGTTGAAGAACTGTGCCACACTTTAGGAAGCAAGTCAAGGCCTTGGAGAGGGTGCACAGAAGGCTCAATCCAGAATTGTACAAAAGCCAGGGAAAACTTCCATCTACCACAGGGCTGAATGGCCTGCTTCCACACTGTAGGGATTCTATGTGAGACTGGAGAAGGTGAACTTCTGTCCTCCTTTGAAAATAACCACACTACCCAAATGTGTGGTCGGAGCAGATTCTACAGCCACCTTCAGAAGGAAAGCTGGGCGAATACAGGCAATTTTCAGGGCAACAGAGAGGTGGACTGCTGTTTCAAGGGGCTGGCAAGGAAATGGGCAGGCTGATTGACCTCCCTTTCCAAGCAATACAAATCTATATTGGATTGTTGCCTTGTGGTGCTATCGTCGCACCATTAAAATGAACATGCTGCCATCTGCTATGAATTAATGTGGGTCAGTTCGTTGGTGAACCTCTCATCCATTTTGCTTGACAAATTCCAGATGATTTTGTCCCAAAGTACCTTTGAGCAAGTGACTGACTGCCTTCGAGCACCGGGAAACATACCAAAGAGCCTTCCAGTCTGAAAACGGCTGCTGGGCCTAGCTGCTCCTTGGGGACCAGCCGCCTTCTCCAGCGTCTGCGACGGTAAATGTCTCCCTTGTTCTGTTTCACGTGGAACTTCCAGCCAAACAGAGGGGCGTACTCCCAGCCATCTGAATCAATCTCTTCTCTCTGCATGAGGAACATCACACCACAAATTGAAGGGCTTCAGTTTCAGCCGTGAAGTCTCTTAAAAAAGGAAGCTCACGACTGTCCTCCCTTGATGTGAAGACTTGAGGGAGCACAGTTTCCTCTCGTGGTCTTATTAACAACGGGCCTGACATGATCTTCAAGTTACAGCCAGGGCACTCAGAAGCAAAATGAGGGAAGCCTTAAGGAGGGAATTCCAGAGCTTGGAGCTGAGGCTCCTGGAAGCACGGCCACCAATGGTGTGATTAAAATCAGGATTTCTCCAGAGCCCAGAGATGTAGGTAAACGGAAAGGAGTGTGGGGTCGGGTAGGTTACACAGCTGGGGGAGGTGGGGGGGGGGGGGGGGGGGGGGGAGAGACTGAGGCCTCAGAGGGATTTGAACATGCATGAGAATTGTAGCACCGAGCATCGATATTGACGGGGGGCGAGATTTGGTCCTGTACTTCAAACCACAAGCCACAGTATCTTGAGTGACCTCAAGACCAGGCAGGAGTGCGTTGGAATAGTGAAGACCAGAAGGAATGGAGACAGGGATGAGGGCTTTAGTCACAGGTAAGCTGGTGTTACATGGGAAAGGCAGCAGCTGACGAATGCACAGCAAGCTCCCATAAACCACGATACAATGACAAGGAGGAGGCCTGTTCTATTCATGCCAATTTGGGGAAAGTAGCTGCCCACGGGAGATCAGGGATAAGCCAAGGGTCCCTCAACCCCTACCCAACGGGGGAGACGGGCTTAATGTTTCAAATGGCAGATGGGGTCCTCCAATCTAATCGCTGCTCCCCGTCACCACAAATGCGGCGCGCGCCGACAGTATGCAGGCCCACCTTCAGCTGGCGAGAGCGGTCCGGTTTCCTCATGCGCTCGCGTTTCCATCGGCGTCGCCGGTGCGTGTGGTAGGCTTTCTCTGTGGGGTTCCAGTGCCTTGGCATCGTCTCCGGTGGGATGGCCTTTCCGTACTCCCATCCTTCAAAACAGAACAAAAGACACACTGTGGTAACAGACACCAAACCGTCTCTCTGGGGACGAGGTGCCTTTGGCCGCCCGAGGGGAGGAGTTCAACAAGTGGATGGGGGAGGGGGGCCAACAGGGGACTGACACCGTGAACTTGGTGAGGGGCTTTGGACTTGTAGTCACTGCTGTACTGTAGGGCACAGAGAGCTCCGACAAGCAGCAAAATCAACATGACCAGGCGGGCCGTTTCATGCCGTAGTAAATATTGCCCTCTCTTTGAAATAAGGCAGAGACTTGAATAACATTGACTTCAGGGGGCACACTGGCCCTTTATCTGAAAGCTGACACCTTCAATTGGGCCACAGACCTTCAGTGTTGCTTGACAATGCAATGCTCTATTGCGCTGCACTGCAGCAACACAAGCACACAGATGGTGCACTGCTTCTTCAGCACTGACCCTCGGCACTGACCCTCCGACAGTGCCCGCTCCCTCGGCACTGACCCTCCGACAGTGCCCGCTCCCTCGGCACTGACCCTCTGACAGTGCCCGCTCCCTCGGCACTGACCCTCCGACAGTGCGGCGCCCCCTCGGCACTGACCCTCTGACAGTGCGACGCTCCGTCAGTACTGATCCTCCGACAGTGCGGCACTCCCCCAGCACTGACCCTTCGACCGTGCGGCACTCCCCCAGCACTGACCCCCTGACAGTGCGGCACTTCCTCAGCACTGACCCTCTGACAGTGCGGTGTTCCCTTGGCACTGACCCTCTGACAGTGCGGCACTCCCTCAGCAATGACCCTCTGACAGTGCAGCCCTCCCTCAGTACTGACCCTCTGACAGTGCGGTGTTACCTTGGCACTGACCCTCTGACGGTGCGACACTCCCTCAGCACTGACCCTCTGATAGCCTAGTGTGCCCTCAGTGCTGCAATGGAAAGCCTTCCCGGACCTTGTGTTCATTTGTATGTGGTGGAGTATCAATGCACAATATGCTATATGTAAGGGGTAGAGTATTATGCACTGAACACAGATGACAAGTGACAGGGTGGACTATTTATTTCTTTATTTTTGTAATGTTGTTGTTCACTCAGAATTTGATTTTCAGTATCTGTTCCTGGGTGCCTTTGTACCTGCGATGGCACTGTAATGTGGCAACTGTAAACATTTCATTGCAATCATTTGAGTACGTGTGACAACAAAGCTAATTCAATTTAATTCATTTCATTTCAGTGACGAGGAAGAGCATATATAATGGGATATCTACAACCTCGAGAAACAAGAGACAAAAGGTCAGAGGAGCACTGTGGTTCGTGACCCTGATAAATAACATCGAAAACTGGGTTGGGATAACCCAGAAAAGGGTCAACTGTAAACGAAAGAAGGTAGTTACAGTTCAATAGTGCCATGTCTTTGGCCAGTCCCACTGGCACATGCCTACTTACCATGTTCATCCACTGCCCGATAAAAATCTGTCATCCATTCCTCCTTCCATTCCCACCCAACAGGACACTCGATCTCCTCCATCGGTGAGTGTCTATTCCCTTTCTGAGATACAAGAGAAAAAGCATCAAATGACAGGAGGTTTTTGCACAGGCCTCTCTCAAGCAACTGAGAACAGTGTTCCCCATTTTGTGCAAGTCAGCAGCAAAGCTCTAATGAGGCCTCAACTGGAGCACTGTGTGCAGCCCTGGTCTCTGCAATTCAGGAAGGATATGAGGGTCCTCAACATGGTGCGAACGGAGATGGACCAGAATGGTTCCAGGGAAGAGGGACTGTAGCCACAGGGTTCAGTTGGAGAAGCCTGGGGTGTTCTCCTTGAATTTGGACAAGATTGTGAGAGGTTCAGACACAGAGTCAAACAGCACTTTGGTCCAACCAGTCCATGCTGACCATAATCCCGAACTAAGCTAGTCCCATCTGCCTGCACTTGGCCCACAGACCTCCAAACCTTTCCTGTTCATGTACTTATCCAAATGCCTTTAAAACATTGTAACTGTACCCACATCCTACACTTCCTTTGGAAGTTCACTTCACAAACCGAACCAGTCTCCATGTAAAAAAGTTTCCCCCCATGTTCTTTTTAAATCTTTCTCCTCTCACCTTAAAAGTACACCCTCTAGTCTTGAAATCCCCCACCTGAGGGAAAAGACACCTGCCATTCAGCTTCTCAATATCCCTCATGATTTTATAAATTTCTAAGAGGTCATCCCTCAACCTCCTACACTCCAGAGAATAAAGTCCCTGCCTATCTAGCCTCTCCCTATAACTCAAACGCTCCATTCCCAGCAACATCCTGGTAAATCTTCTCTGAACTCTCTCCAGTTTAATAATATCCGTCCTTTATAGCAGGTGGTAGACAGAAAAGTACTGTTCCCATCGCCTGATGGTACAAATATCATTTGGGAGACATAGATCTAATGTTTTGGGCAAGCGATACAAGGGTAGAATGTAAGGTCAAACAGCGCGTGGCAATGAGCTGGAACTCACTGCCTATGAGCCTGGACTAAACAGGGATGTTGAATGCTTTCAACAGGAAAGGTGCTTGAGGAAAATAAACTTCAAGGCCGCAGGGAGGAGTGGGGCCATGGGACTGACTGGATTTCTGTGCAGAGATTCCCAACTCTTTCTGTTCCAGATTGACAATGTGACATCCTGCCCTTTTTACCTCCAGGGACTGGACTGAAGTCCAGCCCAATTATAGAAGATTCGAGTCTTTTCTTCCTTGCAGTTACTAAGGGCCCACCTCATGGTGCTTGCCTGCGCCATGTTTAACTCCGGGGCACATTTCAGTCAGATTTCTCAGAAGAAGCTGGAGTAAAGCACCTACTTTGTCTGTGAATTGTTCCAAAGCTGGGCTCCATTCTCCTCCAGCCAAATGGGTTTCATTCTCATAAACTTCATCAGTGAATTCATTGTGGCCCGCATCGGCATCAAACAACAAACTGTAAAAGGGAGGGAAAAAGAGAATTAGAAGCTGGAAACTCAAAGACAGAGAACCACTCGACCCATTTTCAAATTCCTCCCTAACTCCTCCTCCACCTCGACCTCAAATGCACACAACTCACTTCCCATCCTTCCCTCAATCATTTCATACTCCTTCTGGTCTGCAGGTTTAAGGCACCAATTTCCGTCTCCCACTCATCTCCTCTGCTATCTCTCTGTGATAAACCCACCCTTCTTTCAAACCACCCATGGCTCGCTGGATCGCACTCTCGCCCCTGAGTCAGAAGATCGTGGGTTATGTCCCACTCCAGGAGTTAAGGGCGTGATTCAGGCCGACTGTGGCATTGAGGGAGCGCTGCTCCGTTGGAGACGCTGTCTTTCAGATGCAGTGCTCCCTGATAGTAACTGCTGAAACCACAAATAAACCCTTGTCCCGTGAACAAAAGTAGATAGGTGTGCATTAACATCAATGGAAATGCTTTGGAAGGCCCCTCTCCCCAGCCCCACCCGAAAAGCAGGAAGCAAACTCACCACCTCTCGGGGTCGATGGTCCATTTTCCGTCCCACTGCCAGCCCCTGAGAGGATAGAAGTCCTTTCTTGACAGCTTTATTTTACCCAACGCATCAGAGAACGTCGGATGCTGCAGCAACCCACTGGTGCCCCAGTGGCCCATGACCCTTGCCTGATTTTCATACTGAAAAGAGAACCAGAAGTCACAAACAGTGAACCGATACATTTGGTTCCCAGTTGGTACAGACAGCGCTGTCTGGTGTGGAACAGACAGGCATGAGACTGGGAGGGGCTTGGGTTCATTGTGACCAGAAAGTGGGGGGGAAATATGATATTTGCTTTAAGTGACAAGGATTCATCGACGAAAATGTATCCATAATGCAACTGACACCACGCTCCTTCTTCTCCTTCCTCTCACGAGATTCCAATCACTCTTGCGAGCTTCCAAACACTCCCGATGAGCCTCCTGGAAACAACCCTGTGTGGATGATGAGGCACTGCAGAGCGCTTCTACAGAAGACAAGATGGACAGGGAGTGGGCAGCTGCCAGGAATGAGCGCCGAGTCTCTTAAGGTCTGTCAGAGTTCAGCACGAGTCCCCCTTACAATTAGGTGACAATGAACTAAGAACAGTGCAGCACAGGAACAGGCCCAGCATGCCTGTGCGCCGACACACAATGCCTTCCGAAACTAAAAGCCGTTTGCATCTAAGCGATCTGTATCCCTCTATTCCCTGCCTATTCCTGTATCTGTCAGGACGCCTCTTAAATGTTGCCATTGTATCCACTTCCAACACCATCTCTGGCAGCGCATTCCAGGCACTTACCATCCTCTGTATAAAAATAAATCTGCCTCTTACATCTCCTTTAAACTTTCCTCCCTTTACCTCATCCCTATGTCTCCTCGTAATTGATACTCCTATCCTGGGAAAAAGACTCTGATTATCGATGCAATTCATGCCACTCATAACTTTGTAAAACCCTATCAGGTGACTCCTCAACTTCTGACATTCAAGTGAAAACAAATCAAGTCTATCCAATCTCTCCTCATAGCTAATAAGCTCCAGATCAGACAACATCCTGGCAAAATGTTTCTGTACCATCTCCAAAACCTCCACATCTGCTTAGTCGTGTGGCGACCAGAGCTGCATGCAATATCCCAACTACCACTTTCAGGGAGCTGTGGGCCTGTACCCCTAGATCCCTCTGTATTTTAATGCTTCTAACAGTTCAGCCATTCACTGTATACTTCACTCTCGCAGAAGACCATCCAAAATGCATCACCTCACATTTGTCTGGATTAAACTCCATCTGCCAGTTCTCTGCCCAAGTCTCCACCCTACCTATACCCTGCTCTATCCTCTGGTAATCCTCTTCACCAGTCACAGCTCCCCTAATCTTTATGACATCTGCAAACTTACTAATCAAACCACTTGCATTCTCCTCCAAATCATTTATATATAATACAAACAGCAGGGCTCCCTGTGGAACACCACTGGTCACAGATCTCCAGTCAGAAAAACACCCTTGCACCATTAGTCTCTGTCTTCTATGGCCAAGCCAGTTCTGAATCCATCTTGCCAGCCCACTGTGGATTCCCATATGACTTCACTTTCTGCATCAGCCTGCCTTGAGGGACTTCCCTGACAATCTTCCCCAATAATTTCCCTATCTTTGATGTAAGGCTCACTGGCCTGTAGTTGCCCTTCTTAAGCAAAGGAATAATTCTGGATATTCTCCAGTCCTCTGGGACCTCTCCTGTGATGGAAATTGGGGGAATTCCGTATGAAGCCCCAGCCATATCCTTCTTCAGTATTTTGGGGGATCAATGCCATCACGTCCTGGGGACTTGTCTACCTTACTGCTTTTAAAGGCACCCAACACCCCCTTCCTTTTTATATCGACAAGCCCTAGAATATCAACATACCACACTCTAGACTCCCCATCTGGAAAACCATTGCCAAGTATTTGTTAAGGACCTCACCCACTTCCTCCAGCTCTGCACACAGATATGTCCTTAAGTGGGCCTTTCCCTAGTTAATCTCTAGTTTCTTATATAAAATATCTTTGCACTTTTCTTAAACCTTTTTGCCAAGGACATTTCATGGCTCCTTTTAGCCTTCCTAACGCCTTGTTTAAGTTCTTTGCTGCTTTCTTTATATTTTTTGAGAGCTCCATCAGTCTTCAGTTTCTAAAACGTTATGTAAGCCTCCGTTTTCTCACTGACTGAGCTCACAATTTCTCTCATCATCCAAGGTTCCCGAATCTTGCCGTCCCTATCCTCCACTGACACAGGAACATGCTGGTCCTGAACTCCAATCAACTGGCCTTGAGAAGATTCCAGCCTGACAGGTGTGGGTTTACCCTCAAACAGCCAACTCCAATCCACATTCCTTGGTCATGCCTAATGCTGTCGAGTTCGCCTTCCCACAATGTAGAACTTTCATCTGAAGACTGCTCTTATCCCTATCCATGAGTAACTCGAAGCTTGAGGAATTACGCTCACTGTTCCTGAAATGCTCCCCGACAGAAACTTCGATCACCTGACTGGGCTCATTCCCCAAAACCAGGTCTAGCATAGCCCCTTCCCAAGTTGCTTATTTACATCTTGCTTCAAGAAAGCATCCATTCAAGTCCCTGGCTCGAACAGAGTCCCAGCAATTTACGGCAGGTTAAAATCACCCACTGAAACAATCCTGTTGTTATTATGCACACATTTGTACACGTGTCCACTCCTCGAGCTGGGAGTTGGGAGGTCTGCAGGATAACCCCATCAAAGTGACTTAACGCTTCCTATTCCTGAGCTCCAGCCATATGACCTCATTGGATGTGTCTTCCCTCAATAACTGTGACATTCTCCCTAATCAGTAATGCAGCTCCCCTACCTCTTTCACCCGAGGTGACTCGATCAGCTAATTCAATTGGGGTGGGGGGGGAGGGGGTGTTCGAAGTCGTAACCGAACCTGATGAGCCCTGTCCTGCAAAACGGGCGGCATGGTGGCTCAGTGGTTAGACCTGCTGCCTCACAACATCAGGAACCGAAGTTTGATTCCACCCTCAGGTGGCTGTCTGTGAGAATTTTTCTCGTTCCCCCCCGCGCACCCCCCCCACCCCCCACCCAACCTTGGCTGTTTCCTTCAGATGCTCTGGTTTCCTCCCACAGTTCAAAGATGTGCAGGCTAGGCTGGATTGGCCATGCTAAACTGTCTGTGGTGCCTAGGGATGTGTAGGCTTAATGGATTCACCACGGGGAATGCAGGTTTACAGGGATTGGCGGGGGCGGGGTTGCTGATCTGGATGGGCTGCTCTTCGGTATGGACTCGATGGGCTGAAGGGCCTGCTTCCACACTGTAGGGATTGAATGACTCTATGAAATAGATTGTAAAAATAAATACATGCAAAATGCCAAAAGCACTCCAGGGTTGCTGGACTCACTCTTTCTGCGGTGACCAAAATTTTCCCATCAATGTACTTTTCAAACTCCTCTTCGTCAGTAGACAGCCCCATCCAGATCCGCACACGGAGCTGAGCGACGTTCCTTTGACTGTGCGACTTGTCCAGTGGTTGCTATCAATGTCAGTGCAAGAAATGAACTGTTACTCGTCGCTGGAAATTGTCATGTGGGTTGTGGTCTGACAGGCATCACAGTAATTGAAACACAGAAACAAGCAACTTCACAATCTCCTGAGTGAAACTAGGAAAATACCCTGTGAATGGTAATCCAAGCATCAAAACGCACCTGCAACCTTTCAGTGAAGAACAGACTGTCAGAAGGGAGTTTTAAAAGCTTAATGACTTTGTGCGCTTCAACACTGTCCATTGGGGACACAGTGCATAAAAGGAAATAGTGCATAAAAATAGGGAAGTCTTGATAAAATAATACAAGGCACTTATCAGAACACAGCTGGAATACTGCCATCAGTTTTGGGGCCATGTATCTAAGGAAAGAAACACTACCATTGCAAGCAATCTGAAGAAGATTCACTAGGCTGATCCAAGGGACGGAGACAATGTCTTGGGAGGCCAGCCCGTACTCATTGGAGTTAATTGGAATGAGAAGTGACCTTATTACAGCAGACAAGATTCTTAGAGAGCTGGACAGGGTAGATGCAGAAAGGCTGTTTGCCCTCATGGAAGAGTCTACAGCAAAGGACGTTGTCTTGGAATCAGGAGTTGCACATTGAAGGAATTCCTCTTCTTTCTCTGACTCACTTAGGATCCAATTACAAATGCAGACACATACGCGCGCACACACACAGACACACACGTGCGCGTGCGCGTGCACACACGGGCACACACAGACACGTACTCACACACACTCAGACTCACACAGACATATACACACACACTCACTTACACACACACCCACAGTCACTCACTCACATAGACACAGACACACACACACACACACACACACACACACACACATTCACTCACACACACACACTCACAAAGACACACGCACACACACACTCACAAAGACACATGCACACACACAAAGACACACACAGACTGATGCACACACACAAAGACACACACACACAGACACACGCTCACACACACACAAACACACATACTCACTCACACACACACAGACACACACACTCACAAAGACACATGCACACATACAAAGACACACACAGACTGACACACACACTCACAGACACTCGCTCACACAGACACACACAGACACACACGCTCACACACAGACACACGCTCACAAAGATACACACGCACACACACACAGACACACACAAACAGACAAACATTCACACACACACACACACACACACACACACACACACACACACACACACACACTCACACAAACAGAAACACGCACACACTCACACAGAAACACACACACACCCTCACAGTAACATGTACATACACACACACCCTAATACAAGTGTGGACTGAGGAAGTACAGGGGATTTGGAATGCAGAACTAAGTTGCGTAAATCTCCAGCACCAACAGCCACCTGAAGCGAGACACAACTCACCTTCATGAACACTGTTTGCATCCTCCCGCAGAATTTACCACATGATTTCTCACTGTCCCTGGAAAACAGGACCGAGTGCGCTTTAATCCGAGCATAGGCAACTCGCTTCTCGCCGGCCAGCATCCAGAGAATCACATCAGGCAGGCTGTTCTGAGGCTGCGAGGGTCACAGGAGGAGAACGCTTGAGCTTCCAATGGCTCTAGCTGCCAGGATTCAATTCACAGATCTATGTACCCTATCAACCCTGTTCCTGCCACCTCACCCACGCATGAGGAGAAAAGGACTGGCCTGCAGTTTAATTGTTAGAACGTGTACTTTCGAACAGAATTCAGTGCAGGACCAGGAAATCCATCCCCTCCCTAAATGCTCCCCCTTATATTCAACAATCCCTGTCTATGCATGTACTAGAGCAAAGTGAGTGACGAAGCATCGCACCCAATAAACCAGTAAGTGGCACTACCCTCCTCCACACAGGACAGTCACCGACTTACAGCAAGTCTTGACTACATACCACAGCTGAGTAGAGGCAGCGCCGCACTGTCACAGGGTCAGCGCTGAGGCAGTGCCGCACTGTCACAGGGTCAGCGCTGAGGCAGCGCCGCACTGTCAGAGGGTCAGTGCTGAGGGAGTGCTGCACTGTCATAGGGTCAGTGCTGAGGCAGTGCCGCACTGTCACAGGGTCAGTACTGAGGGAGTGCAGCACTGTCGGAGGGTCAGTGCTGAGGGAGTGCTGCACTGTCAGAGGGTCAGTACTGAGGGAGTGCTGCACTGTCATAGGGTCAGTGCTGAGGCAGTGCCGCACTGTCACAGGGTCAGTACTGAGGGAGTGCAGCACTGTCATAGGGTCAGTGCTGAGGCAGTGCCGCACTGTCACAGGGTCAGTACTGAGGGAGTGCAGCACTGTCGGAGGGTCAGTGCTGAGGGAGTGCCGCACTGTCGGAGGGTCAGTACTGAGGGAGTGCTGCACTGTCAGAGGGTCAGTACTGAGGCAGCGCTGCACTGTCAGAGGGTCAGTGCTGAGGGAGTGCCGCACTGTCAGAGGGTCAGTACTGAGGGAGTGCTGCACTGTCACAGGGTCAGTACTGAGGGAGTGCTGCACTGTCAGAGGGTCAGTACTGAGGGAGTGCCGCACTGTCAGAGGGTCAGGACTGAGGGAGTGCCGCACTGTCGGAGGGTCAGTACTGAGGGAGTGCCGCACTGTCAGAGGGTCAGTACTGAGGGAGTGCTGCACTGTCAGAGGGTCAGTACTGAGGGAGTGCTGCACTGTCAGAGGGTCAGTACTGAGGGAGTGCTGCACTGTCAGAGGGTCAGTACTGAGGGAGTGCTGCACTGTCAGAGGGTCAGTACTGAGGGAGTGCTGCACTGTCAGAGGGTCAGTACTGAGGGAGTGCTGCACTGTCAGAGGGTCAGTGCTGAGGGAGTGCTGCACTGTCACAGGGTCAGTGCTGAGGGAGTGCCGCACTGTCAGAGGGTCAGTGCTGAGGGAGTGCCGCACTGTCGGAGGGTCAGTACTGAGGGAGTGCCGCACTGTCAGAGGGTCAGTACTGAGGGAGTGCTGCACTGTCAGAGGGTCAGTACTGAGGGAGTGCTGCACTGTCAGAGGGTCAGTGCTGAGGGAGTGCCGCACTGTCACAGGGTCAGTGCTGAGGGAGTGCCGCACTGTCGGAGGGTCAGTACTGAGGGAGTGCTGCACTGTCAGAGGGTCAGTACTGAGGGAGTGCTGCACTGTCAGAGGGTCAGTACTGAGGGAGTGCCGCACTGTCAGAGGGTCAGTGCTGAGGGAGTGCCGCACTGTCGGAGGGTCAGTACTGAGGGAGTGCTGCACTGTCAGAGGGTCAGTACTGAGGGAGTGCCGCACTGTCAGAGGGTCAGGACTGAGGGAGTGCTGCACTGTCAGAGGGTCAGTGCTGAGGGAGTGCTGCACTGTCAGAGGGTCAGTACTGAGGGAGTGCCGCACTGTCAGAGGGTCAGTACTGAGGGAGTGCCGCACTGTCAGAGGGTCAGTACTGAGGGAGTGCTGCACTGTCAGAGGGTCAGTACTGAGGGAGTGCTGCACTGTCAGAGGGTCAGTGCTGAGGGAGTGCCGCACTGTCAGAGGGTCAGTACTGAGGGAGTGCCGCACTGTCAGAGGGTCAGTGCTGAGGGAATGCTGCAACGTCAGAGGGTCAGCGCTGAGGGAGCGCTGCACTGTCACAGGGTCAGTGCTGAGGGAGTGCCGCACTGTCACAGGGTCAGTACTGAGGGAGTGCCGCACTGTCACAGGGTCAGTGCTGAGGCAGCACCATATTTCCTGAACTATTGCACAAAATAATGAAGTAGTGGCAATTATGCTTTGGACATCTTATTGTCACAGAAGAAGTCATGTTCCCCTTTTAACAAGCACAACATTGGTAAATGCCCGCCCCTTCCACCTGCAGCCAGCTCTAAAAGCAAACCTCCTCAGCCAGTAGTGAGAGCCTCTCGAGCCACTCTTCAACTTCGGGCAGCTTGTCCTTCACGTTGATGTTTCGGTCTCTCAGTTTCTCTGCAGACTTCCTGATCTTCTTAAGGAGCATAACCTGTTGGTCATAGAGCTCACGATCGAGGGCAGTCACTTGGGGAAGCCTTTTCAACGGTGGGAGGGAGCGACTGCAACAAAGGGGGCAAGGAAAGAGTACAAATCAGCAGGGCCATTCATTGCTGGGTCACCACCAAGTTACCAAGCATCGAAATCTATGAAGCTAAGTCAGTTCTTGGCCTATTATCGAGTGAATGACGGTCTTAAAATTATAAAGTGAGTCTCCAGAAACCTGGAGAATTGCAACTATCTGACATTACGTCACAAATTTTAGAATCGGAGCATTGCAGCATGGAAAGAGGCCCTTCAGCCTGTCTTCAAACATCTATCTCCACTAATCCATTTGGCCCCTCGAGTCTCAATAGGATAAAATTAACGGTATGGCCTTGTGTATTGTCGTCAAACAGGGGAGCCTGGGGGTTCAAGTACATAATTCATGAAGTTTGTGTCACATGTAGACAGGCTGATGAAGAAGGCGTTTGGCACACTTGCTTTCATTGCTCAGACCTTTGAGTCTAGAAGTTGTGATGCCATGTTGAGGTTGTACAGGACGTTGGTGAGGCCTCTTCTGGAGCACTGTGCCCAGTTCTGGTCACCCCGTTATAGGAAGGATATTATTAAACTGGAGAGGATTCAGAAGAGATTTACCGGGATGTTGATGGGTATGGAAGGTTTGAGTCACAAAGAAAGGCTGGATAGGCTGGGAGTTTTTTCACTGGAGCATGGGCGTTTGAGAGGCAACCTCGTAGAAGTTTATAAAATAATGAGGGATGTAGATAGAGTTAATGATCGTTGTCTTTCCCCTAGGATTTCAAGACTAGGGGGCACATTTTTAAGGTGAGAGGAGAGAGACTTAAGAAAGATATGAGGGGGAAATCTTTTACACAAGAGTGTGGTTCGTGTGTGGAATGAACTTCCTGAGGATGTGGGCACAATTACAATGTTTAAAAAATATTTGTACATGTACATGAATAGGAAAGGTTTGGAGGGATATGGGCCGAACACAGGGAGGTGGGACATGTTTACTTTGGGATTATGTTCAGCATGGACTAGTTGAACTGAGGGTCTGTTTCCATACTGCGTGATTTTATGACTCCAAGATCACAGCTGATCTGTTTGTGTTTCAAATTCCACCTTTCATGAGGTTCTTTGGACAAGCAACTAAAACCTGAATAAACTGAACAGGTAGGGCACAATGCACGGGGGCTATACCAATCCCACCATGACAGCTGGTAGGATTTAAATCCAATTCATAAAGTCTGGAATTGAATGCGAGTCTCATAGCTGGTGATTGTGAAATTCGCATCAATTGTTATATTTTTAAAAAAAATCTAGGTCACTAACCTCCTTCAGGGAGAGGAATCGGCCCTCCTCACCTGGTCTGGCCTACATATGGCTCCAGACACGCAGCAATGTTTCAGTTATAAGGAGACGCTGGGACTTTTTTCACTGGAGCCTAGGAGGTTGAGGGGTGACCTTAAAGAGGTTTATAAAATCATGAGGGGCACAGATAAAGCGAAAGACAGGTGTCTATTCCCCAGAGTGGGAGGATTTCAAGACTAGGGGGTATACTTTTAAGATGAAAGGAGGAGTATTTAACAAAGACATGAGAGGTGATTTTTAAACAGAGAATGGTTGTGTTTGGAATGAGCTGCCTGAGGGAGTGGTGTATGTGGGTACAGTTACATTTAAAAGACATTTAAATAAGTACATGAATAGGAAAGGTTTGGAGGGATTTGGGCCAAATGCAGGCAGGCGGACTAGTTTAATCTAGGGTCATGGCCAGCATGACTGAAGTATATGTCCCTGTGCTGTGTGACTCTATGCCTGTAATGTGGTTGACACATGACCCTGAAATGGCCCAGCAAGCTACTCAGTTGAAGGGTGACTGGGGATGGGCAACAAATGCCCACCTTGGCAGTGACAATGAAATCCCATGAATGAATAGCGTAAATAACCAGAGAGTCAGTGTTGAAAGGTGCCCTGTACTGTCACATGGGAGAGGACAGCGAACGTTTCAATCTAACCAATCACAGAGGGTCTTCGGTGCCCAATCAGCAAGTGCTGAACCACCCGTTTGGATTTTTCTGGGCACACCGTTTTGTCTGCCACCTACTTGCAATCCTTCACGACCCGGTCAAGCATCTTCACCCACATGCCGGTGAGGCGTGTTCCTTCAGATGGCAGCGTTGTCCTGATCTCCTCCAGGTTGCCTCTCTAAAAAAGACGCAAGAGCACTCACAGTGTGGCAAAGACGTGTCAGTGACTAAGGCACCCACTGCCACCCGAGCAGGGGCCAGCGGTACAGAAATCCCTCGTACACATTGGTGTACAGCAGGCACGATTGGATTAGTGCTGGTTGAATATGGGGCCCGGCGCTGTGCTCCATGGGAACATCGAGGGCCGTGGACGACGAGCATTCGACCCGCTAATGCCCACTGACTGTCCAGTGGAGAATTTGTACCCCCCACTGATGTACCTCCATAGCTGCCATGAGTGCCCACTCTTTGTAGGCAAAGTTGAGACATTGCCTCCTAACAGCCACGTGGTGGTTTCGGTGGCGGGTAGCGATCGAGAACGGTCCGTCAGATTGGCAAATCCCCACTTTGGCCATTCTGCCGGAAGCAGGGAATGAGCTAGCCTGAAGGCAGCAGAGACAGGTCATGGGCTAGTGCCTGTTAGCTGGTTCCGCTTTGGGGATGCCATTGGGATCTCACTGGGAAAGCAGCTTCCTCCTGTTCCCACACCGTACTCCCGCGGATGTGGGACAACTGGGGAAATGGATGGCGAAGCCCACAAACGAAGCAATTATCAGCTGGAGGAACAAATCCGCCATGCAGTACACCCCTCCCAATAGGCCCTGCTTCAGCTTCCCACCATCTACACTACGAAATGCGTCTGGTCAAACAACTCTGAGGCCGTCTCCAGCAGAGGCAACAGTGAGGAGTCAGAAAAGAGGGAGCAGCTAGAAATACATGGCAAGGTATTGGTGACGAGACAAATGGAGTTCACTCTTGTGGGTGATGCGCATTTTATTGGAAGTGGTCAGACAGAAGGCCAACCCTGCTACGCTCTCCACAGTGGGCCCCCAAAGCACTCACCAGCTTGTCAATGATTTTGAGGAGGACATTCAACCTGTCCAGCCTATGCTCAATGTTCTCCCAGTGCGACGTCAGGGCGACCACGGGCTTCGTGTCACACCACGGCAGGTAGTAATAATAGTTGCCTGCAAAGACACGGAGACCGGGAGAGATTAGCTGATGAGCTGCATTCCTCATGCACTGTTTGTTCCTTCGGCCGGTGCTTTGGAAATGCCGAAAAAAACCAAGAAACGAACAAGAGCCAGATACCAGTCACACCTTTGTTTCCCTTGAGAGCTTCTCTTGTGAGCTTTGGGGCAGGCAGGGTGGCTCAGTGGTTAGCAATTGCTGCTTCACGGCACCAGGGACCCGGGCCCCTTTCTACCCTCGGGTCGAGTCTGCACATTCTCCCGTGTCTGTGTGGGTTTCCTCCAAGTGCCGTGGTCTCCCCCCACACTCCAAAGACGTGCGAGCTAATGTGGATTGGCCATGCTAAATAGCCCATAGGGTCCAGGGTTGTGCAGGTTAGGGTGCATTGGCCATGGGAAATTGCCCATAGTGTCCAGAGATGTCCAGGTTAGGGTGCATCGGCCATGGGAAATAGCCCATATAGTGTCCAGGGATGTCCAGGTTAGGGTGCATCGGCCATGGGAAATAGCCCATAGTGTCCAGGGATGTCCAGGTTAGGGTGCATCGGCCATGGGAAATAGCCCATAGTGTCCAGGGATGTCCAGGTTAGGGTGCATTAGCCGTGGGAAATAGCCCATAGAGTCCAGGGATGTGCAGGTTAGGTGGGTTAGCCGTGGGAAATACTACATTACACTATTTCGGTTGGATGTCCTTTGGAGGGTCGGTGTGGACTCGATGGACCGAATGGCCTGCTTCCACACTGTAGTGATTCTCTGAATCTTGCCATGATGCCTTACACAGTTTTTAAAGCACAAAAAGGGGCCTTTTGGCCCATCAAGTTGATGCCAGTGTTGCTGTTTCATGCTAATCTCTTCCCATCCTTCCTCATCTGGCCTTATGACCTTATTCCTATCTCCCATGCGCTTTTACATCGCTTTCCCTTACATACATCCACTTCATCGCTACCTTGGGAAGATTACAAAATGCTTGAGGAAGCAGAGGAGTTTTGCGCAAAACAAAATGTGGCCTTTTTGGTGATCACTGGACTTAAGATTTTTGGCCTGCAGCTGCAATTATTTGATGGAAACATTCTTGGGAGGCCTTGTGGAGCAATGGATGACATCCCTGCCTCCGGAAGCTCCAGATTTAAGCTTGAACTGAAGCTGTCTCCATAACAGAACCAAAGAGGTGAAGAGTGACCTGCAAACCCCTCCAATGTCCATCAATGGCAGGTGATAACAGAGCAGGAGAGATCCCTGGCCGGCCAGGAGTGGAAAATAAAGTCAGATTTGGGAACATCACTATCCATAGCTCCAGGCTGCAACACGCATGTAATAGCGAGCATTGCCACAGAAACGTAGCAACTCCTTCAGCGAGGCGTTACACACCACTGCCTTGTACCTGTGAACCCGTTTCGCTGGGGCTGAGGGTTGGGAATGGAATGGGGCATTGGAGGACGGGAAGGAGATGAAGATGAAAAGGTTGGCTCAGACGGAATGGGGACTGAAGGAAGGATTTTGGCCACCAGAGATCCTAATTTCACCGCAAATGGTTTGAAGTCATCACACACAGCTCACAAGAAACTCTTGTTGGGAGTATGGAGTTCAGTAAGGTGAATCTAAATCTGCCAGGCATCTATCTGAAGCCCTTAGTTTGATCTGCTGGTGCATGAGCTATCACGTAGCTGAGCAGCCACTTACCATCAAACATAGCATGGCTGTACTGCGTTGTCGAGGCGTGCAGTTTGCACGACTTGTCAAACTTGTTGCCGTAATTGCCCACGCTGACCTCAAACTGGACCGGCTCCTTCACATCCTGCATTTGCGTAGCCGAGTAGAACACGACGCTAAGGCTGTACCTCCGCCTCTGCAAGTACCTCTGAAAGTAGCAAATCAAAGAGACTCTTCACTGTGGCGCAGGCACGGAAAACCAGGCATGGAAAACTGGGTATCTTTGTGATACCCAATTTCTGAAACTGCTCAGTCTTAGAGCTCCTTGTTACACACCATAGAGCCCCTACAGTATGGAAGCAGGCCATTCGGCCAATTGAGTCCACACTGACCCTCCCTAAAGCATCCCACCCAGATCCATCCTCTTCCCTATCCACGTAAACCGTGCATTTCCCATGCCTAATCCAGCCTGCATATCCCTGGACAACTGCATCACAAGGGTCCTGATGCCCCGTTGCATCTACCCAGTCAATCAATCAATTGACTCCCATTTACACACTTAATTACTTGCGATATTCACATCATTTATAATAACAACAGCTTGCAATTACATAGCAATATTAACACGATAAAGGCATAATGAGACAAAGCTTGACCTCAGGAAACTGGACTAAACAGAGCTGGGTTTTAGGGAACATCTTTAAAAAAAACAGGGTGACAGATTTAAGAGAGGGAGCTCCAGAGCTTTGGGCCCAAGTAGCCGAAGTTTTTAGTTTAGAATTCAATCTTGGGATACAGGTGTCAATGCTGTTGCCCATCCCTAAGCCCCTGAGAAGCTTCTTGAACCATTGCAGCCCATGTGCCATAAGTTCACTCACAGTACTTTTCTCTGTAGTGGCTTGATGTAAGCCGGTGACTTGATTGACTCATTCAGACAACGGTGAAAAGCCAACCACATCGCTGTGGGTCTGGAGTGATATGTGGGCTAGACTGGATAAGGATTGCAGATTTCCTTCCCTCATATGTACATCACTGAACTCCAGATGCCATAGTGGGATTTAGAACCCAGTTCTTACTTGCCCAGGATCACTAGCCACTATGCTACCAACAATGTTGGAGGAGCCGAAGGAGATAGGGACGTCACAAGATCATGAGGCATTTGAAAACAAGGATGAGAACTTCAAGGTACTGCCAGACCAGAAGCCAACGTAAGTCAATGAGAACTTGGCCTACGGGAAAAAGGGGCCTGGTCTGAATTACAGTACAGATTTGGTCGAGTTAATAACAGTGGAAGATGGAAGGTCAACCAGCAGAGCTTCGAAATAGTCATGTCTAAACGTGACTAAGGCTTGAGATAGGGTTTCAGCAGCTGGTGACTTGAAGCAGGAATGAAAAGGGGCAGTGTTAGCTGGGATGTGCAAAACCATGCACAAAAATGGATTTACCAAAATGGTTAGGCGTGATGAAGACATCAATTGTATGGAGAAACAGTGGGTTTGCTCTTCTCACAGCAGAGATGGTAAAGGAAAACATAATTGATGATCAGTAATACCTAAGTTTTCATACTTAATTACCTTCAGAACTAAGATGGGCATTGTGTGTGGTGACTTTGCACTGTACTCCTGCACTTGAGTACATGTGGCCATAAAGCTAAAATCTTCACAACTTTCAAAAGGGAATGTGACATATGATTGCGATGGAAGGGAGCCGCGGGACCTGGTGATGTAGGGGTTGGTGAAGAGCAGGGAGGGCTGTGTGGCTATTTGGATCGCTCCAACACAGGATAGAAAGGCCAAATGGCCTCCTTTTGTTTTGCCTTATTAGGATTTTTTTATTCAATGCTGGAGCCTGAGCAAAAGAGTAGGCAGATGGGTGGACTGAAGATATTCTCTCTCTCTCTCTCTCTCTCTCGATATAGGGGAAGGAGCCCTGCCAGTTGCAATGGACAGGGGCAAGGAGGGAGCCTCTGTGCAAACGCAGTTGCTTTTGGTACAAGCAAGTGAAAAAGCAGATCATTTTGCAAAATGATGGAGCTCAATGTTGTTTAAACCCTATGCTGCCATTTGCAATCTAACAGCAGCAGAATTTAGTTGAACCTTCGCCTGCAGGACTCAAACAAACACTCGCTCTTCTCCCCGCAAGAAATCCCCAATTCCCAGCGACCATTTCCAGTCTGCGTGGAAAAGGATGGGTTTATGGTACAGATACCTGTACAATCGAGAAATCTTCGAACGACAAGTTGTCAATGGTTTTCCCTAAAGTTTCGTCCATCCTCGTGACCAATTCAATCAAAATCCTCCCTCGATAGGAGACTCCTTCACTCTGTGAGCAAGAGAATCAGGAGAAAAATCGGAATGTTACATGAAGATAGTGTGCCAGACCTGGTTCTCTCCCATCTCAACACTTCATTGTGCAATTTATTCAACCAAGTACACCATTCTTGGCCCTTTTGTGTTGAAAGTGAAATGCATACTTAAGCATGATAACCACTGAACCATCTTCAATTCGGGCCATTCCTTGTCATTAGTAGATTCAGTCCCCCTCGATCTCAAGTGAATCTTTCTCCACATCTCATTCCTTGAACACACTGCACCTCTTGACTCCTCAATAGCTTTGAGAATACTCTATTGCTCCCACTGGAACAGACAGAAAGGGATAGTAAGAACTGTCAATGCTGGAGTCTGAGATAACACAGTGTAGACCTGGAGGAACACAGCAGGCCAGGCGGCATCAGAGGAGCAGGAAAGCTGGCGTTTCAGGGCTGGACCCTTCTTCAGAAGAAGGGTCCAGACTCGAAACGTCAGCTTTCCTGCTCCTCTGATGCTGCCTGGCCTGCTGTGCTCCTCCAACAGTCAGAAAGGAGCTGTTCTGTTCTGCAGTCCCCTCATTCCCTACCAAACACACCCCTCCCAGACTCGCCCAATGAAGTTAATACGTTGTACTCTTCACTGTCAAATATCCTGAGGGCAAAACATTCTCCTCACTCACCATGTTGAAGTGAAGGCCCTGCATGAGTCTACCTTTAATTTCTTCAATATTGATCCATTCTCCAGCAAACCAACAGATTTTTAAACACAATCCTGCCTTTGTTTTTAATCTTTGGATGTGGACATCACTGGCCAGGCCTAGCATTTATTGCCCATTCCTAATCGCAGCCCCCGCCTTGAGAAGGTGGGTGTGAGACACCTTCTTGAACCGCTGAAGTCCGTGTGGTATAGGGGCACTCAAATGGTGCCCTCAGGGAGGGAGTTCCAGGATTTTGACCCAGCGACACCGAAGGAACGGTCGATATATTTCCCATTCAGGATGGTGAGTAACTTGGATAGGAGCAGGCGGCGGTTGGGGGGGGGGGGGGGGGGGGGGGGGGCGGGGGGCGGGGGGGGGTGTTCCTATGTATCTGCTGCCCTTGTCCTTTGAAATGGAAGTGTCTGTGGATTTGGAAGGTGCTGTTGAAGGATGAGTTGCAGCAATGCATCTTGTAGATGGCAAACATTGATGCGGCTGAATGTTTGTGGATGTTTTATCAATCAAGTTGGCTGTGCTGTCCTAGAGACTGTCAAACGTCTTGAGAATTGTTGGAGCTATTGTCATCCACGCAAATGGGGAGTATTCCATCACACCTCTGACTCGTGCCTTGTAGATGGTGGGCAGGCTTCAGAGAATCAGGTGGTGAGTTACTTGCTGCAGGACTCCCGTCCTCTGATCTGCTGTCGTAGCCACAGTATTTGTATGGCGTTGGAAGTATGGGTGAGCAGTTTTGTTTTTAAAACACCGAGTTAAAATCTGACATGCACTGCTTGGTGAAGAGGTGGAATACAGTTGGAATTCAATAACACCGTGCATTTATAGGGGTTGAGGTCAGAAGGAAAGGGCCTCAGCTCTTTGAAAAAAAAAGCCAGCAGAGGAATGCTGGGCCAAACGGACACTTGCTGTTCAGTGACAGCTGCATCGCTGCCCCGTGACTCCATCTGCCTTTTTTCTCCTCTTTGAAGCTGCTGATGCTGCGGATGGGTGGAACTTTGTTAGGGAGAGGAAACAAAAGCCAGTCACCTTTCCAAGGTTGAGCTCGTCGTACTTGTCGGAGCCATCTAAGCCTTCCCGGGGGCTCCCATACAGGTTCAGGAAGCACGGCCCGAATGTTGGCAGGAACCCAGGCGTTTCATCGTCTGCTCGGTTAGAAAACAACGTGTGTTATTACCGACTCACTGACACAGCTAAAGGCTTCAACGCAGCCAACCACGGGTAGCAGAGCATGGGAGGAGCTTTAGACCAAAGTGGGGTGTCAGTGGCCCGTCATAATCGAAGACCATTTATAAGCTCAGCTGGGAATTCAGGAGAAACCTATGATTGGTCTGTGGAACCCACCGAAACATTGTGAATAACTCTGATGGGGAAGATACATTAGAAAAAGAGAGACAGAAGGATATGCTGATGGAGTTTGCTGAAGCAGCAGAGGAAAGGATGCATGAATACTGGTATAAATCTGGAGGGCCGAATGGTCTGTTTCTACACTGTCGTCTACATCTACGGATTCATCGGAATGTCATGAAGTCTGCCAGTGTTATTCCTCATTGATTCCTCATTGAAATGTAGTAACGGGAATTTTTACTGTGTACGGCTTTACTTAAGGAGGGGTATACTTTCACTGGAGAACTTCAGTGGAGGTTCACTTGGGTCACTTCTCGAATAAGGGGCTTGTCCTGCGAGGAAGCTGGTGGAGTGAAACCTTGTGGAGTAAACAAAACTGAGACCTGAGCCTGTTGAGAGAAATAAGATTCTGAGGGGGCTGGGCAGAGCAGATGGTAGGAAGATTCATCCCTTTGCTGGGGAATCTAGAGCAAGGGGGCATGGTTTAAAACTAAAAGAGGGCTCTCATTTCAACAGAGATGAGGAGGAATTCCTTCTTTTCGAGGTTCATGAGACATTGGAATTGTGTCCCTTGAATTCCTTCAAGTTTGGATTTAGGTAGAGTTTTGACGGATAATGTTTTTGAGGGTTATTTTGGGGGCCCAAAGAGAAAAGTGGAGTTGTAGCCATAATCAAATTAGCCACGTGAATGGAAAAGCAGGCTCAAGGGGCTGAATGGTCTATTCCAAGTCCTAATTTTAATATTCAATGGAAAGTATAAGGTTAGACAATAAACCCAATTAAAAGACCCAATTCCACTCTAATTTAGTTGGTTGATACGTTCTTCGGAAGGAGACAGCATGACTGCATCAACATTTTCAGAAAACCAATTTATCATTTGATGTTTCAAAAAGGATAGAACTATTTACTCAGACGTTTCTTGGATTGGAGTGTATTTGCTATAAGGAAAAGTAGGACAAACTTTGACTGTTCGTGCTAGAGCGTTGGAGGCTGAGGGGTGACCTGAAAGAAGTATATGAAATTATGAGAGGCATGGATAGGGTGTACAGCTGGTGATGGAAATGTCAAATACTGGGGATATAATGCGAGAGGAGGAGAGTGCTGCCAGGGGAGGTGTTGGAAGCGGATATGATAACAATGTTTAAGAAGTATTTAAACAGACACATGAACAGGCAGGGAATAGAGAGATACTGACAATGTGTAGGCAGATGCGATTAGTTTAGAATAGCATCATGGTCAGAATAGGCCAAAGGACCTGTTCCTGTGTTGTACTGTTCTACGCAAATCTGTGCTCACTTGTTTTTGATCTTTTCATGAGTGGGTACAATTTTTCCCTGTCAGCTCTGCCCAGATTTCTTATTATTTCAAAAAGCTCAATCAAATATTCTCTTCGCCTTTTTCACTCCAAGGTCCAACTTCACTAATCTACATAACTGAAGTTTCTAATCCTTGGGAACATTTTCATGAACCTCTTTGCACTCTGTAAAACCTCCCTCTTGTAGTCAGTGCCCCTCTCAGTAAGACACAGGATACAATTTGCTTTGCTAACTGTTTTCTTCACCTGTCCTGCCATCTTTAACAAAAACAAAAATTGCAGGAAGATCTCAGCAGGTCTGGCAGCATCATAGAATCACAGAATCCCTGCAGTGTGGAAGCAGGCCATTCGGCCCATCAAGGCCGCATCGACTCTCAAAAGAGTGGCCCACCCAGACACCTGACCCCCTTGCCACTCCTACCCCACCCAATCCCTGTAACCATGCACTTCCCATGGCTAATCCACCTAACCTAAACATCCCTGGGCACCATGGGCAATTTAGTATGGCCAGTCTGACTAAACTTCACATCTTTGGACTGTGGGAAGAAACTGGAGCACCCGGAGGAAACCCATGCAGACACAGGGAGAATGTGTAAAGTCCACACAGGCAGTTGCCTGAGGGTGGAATTGAACCCGGGTCCCCTGCACCGTGAAGCAGCAGTGCTAACCACTGAGCCACTGTGCCACCCACACCTTTAGAGAGAAATTAGAATTAATATTTTGGGTCCAGTGACTCTTCTTCAGAACTGCAAAATACAAAAACCCAATCTTCTCAAATACATTGACGAAAGAATCAGAAATCTGTACAAAACAATAAAATTTCAATAACAATAATGATAAAAGCCAAATCAAACAGGGCTGGTTTTCAGTAGTTCTGTGATGGAGTATGTCTTGGTAAAATATTAATAATGTGTCATGGTAGAGCCCTTTGGGAAACATGAGCATGAGCTGCTTTTCCAACTGTCTCCCTGGCTGATGAAATGACCCATGATTTGTGATTGCCAATCATCAAGATTCGATGTGGTTTCCAATCTCTGTTAGTGGCAATATTTTAAAGCATACCCCTATAATTTGGTGGTCCTCCTTTGGACATGGTGTCTCCCCCACTTTCTCAAGCAGAACCCCTCCCACACCATTCTCTCCACCCCCATCATGACTCCCTCGAAAGGGCCCACAAAGGATTGACAAGGATGTCACCGAGAATGGATGGCTTCAGTTATAAGGAGAGGGTGGATAAGCCGGAGTTGAAAGTGGTATAGGTGAGGTGAATAGCAAAAGTTGCTTGCCTAGGGTGGGGGAATTCAAAACTAGAGGGAATTTTTTAAACTGAGAGGGGAAAGATTTAAAAGGCGAGGGGCAACTTTTTCACACAGATGGTGGTTCGTATGTGGAACGAACTGCCAGAGGAAGTGGTAGACGCAGGTTCAGTTACAACATTTAAGAGACATTTGGACAGGTACATGAATAGGAACGGTTAATAGGGATAGGGACCATATACAGGAAAATGGAACTAGAAACTTGGTCAGCACAGGCAAGATGGACCAAAGGGTCTGTTTCCACGCTCTGTGATTCTATTAATGACGCAATCCAGGATGGACGCACAGTTCTTCACTCAACTGTTGGACATCAGAAGTGAGATCCTGAAGGCAAGATCAAGGTGAGAATGGCCACAGATGTGGACACAAGGATATTGTGATTACGTCAGGTCAATCTGGATCTCATTTCAGTCAAAGGGCCATGTGTGTTCTTCTCCAACTCTGGGGGCAGAGCATCAAAATCCAAGTGGACACTCCCACCTCCAATACTGCTGGACTGTCAGACATGCTGCCTTTCCCCTCTGTCCCCTCTGGGGAATGCACAAGATCCTAACAGGGATTCTCAGGAGTCCTCCCCAGCAGTACAGGCCAACACTCACTCCTTTACTAACACTTTAAACCAGGTAAGTCATTCCCTGATGAGGGAGCTGGATGCGTGCGCGAGTCAACTTCCCTGCCAGTGACTGCACCTTCAGGAGCACTCCATTCACCATAAAGCGCTTGGGGGACATCCCAGGGACGAGAGGGGCGCTATAGAAATGCAGGTCTTTCTTACTATCATGTCATGCTACTGCACTCATGGATTGACTTGATGCAACAATGCTAGTCGACAGAATCAAGGCTGTGGAGAGTCCAGGGACGTTTTAGGTGGAAAAGCAGAAGCGAAGGTCGCGACTGAACTGAGAGGCAAAGCCATCACAGGCAGCTCCTGGTGAAGCCGTAACGCTGTAACATTCCTTACCTTCTGACCCTGTCATCGAGATTTTTGAGATGCTCAGATAGGTTGTTCCTAAGGGGTGGCTTTTCACAGCACTCTTCCTGAAAGTAGCGACCAGAAAAGATCTTAGTGATCTGTCAGGGCAAGGATGGTGGGGGTGGTTTCTGTTGAACTAGACCTCTTAGCATTTCAAAACACCAAGTACGCTCTGACATGTCCCACAGCTGCTCCAGTCAATGTGAACTCTAATGAATGGAGGGTATTTGCGAACTGCATTAGTTAATTTTCTGACTCTCGCCTCGAGGGATGGAAGGAAGGTTCGAGAGAGGCTATGGCTGCCCAGATTGACACCGACAGCTGTTGTAACCTGTGCAGCATTTGTAGAATGCTTGCAGCCCACTCCCCAAAATCTAAATAATAGAACCATAAAATTATACAGGAGGTCCATTTGATCCTCATGCCTGCACTGACTTCCGAAAGAGCTATCCAGCTAGTTCCCCTCTCCGGCCCTATCTCCGTGGCCTCAAAATGCATCCCTTTCACATATATATCCAGCTCTTTTGTACTCCGAATCCCAACGACTGTCCCAGGAAAGAAGTTTCTCCTCATCTCATTCCTTGCTGACAATCTTGAAATTGTGGCCTCTCGTCACTGACATAAACAGAACATCCCTGTCAAAGCTGTTTATTATTTTGAACACCTCAGTGAGGCCACCTCTTAATATTCTCTGCTCCAAGGAGGACAAACCCAATCTCTCCAATTTTTCCTTGAAACTTGTACTCTCTCCAGGACTTTAATGTCCTTCCTTAAATAAGGTGTCCAGTATTGAACACAATACTCCGAACATCGTTTGGTCAATGATTTGAAGGGGTGCAGCATCATTTCCTTGCTTTTACGCTCTTATGCTCCTATTTATAAACCCAAGGATCCAATGAACGTTCTTAACAACTGTTCCAACTTGCCTGGTCACGTTCAGGGAATTATATACTTGAACGCTGAAGTCCCTCCACTTCTGTACTCCCCTCAAAACAGTACCATTGACCCTGTATTACTTCTCCAAACAAAGCGCATTACCTCACATTTCTCTGCATTGAAACTCATCTGCTAGGTGTCTGCCATTTGGCCAACCTGTCAATGTCCTTCTGAATTTGCTCGCCTCCTCCCTCACAACTCACTATTCTCCCTAGCTTAGTGTCATCTGCAAATTTAGAGATTTGGCCCACAACACCCATCTCAAAATCATTTACATAAATCGGGAAACGCAAGACTGCCCACGTTGATTGCTAGGGAACACCACTTTCAACTTGGCTCTCGTCTGACCCAGGTCCATCTATACCTTCCCTCTGCTTGCTATCTTTTCATCATTTTCTAATCCATGTTCCAAGGACCCATCAATCCCAAACATTTCCAATTGCTAACCAACCTGCCATGTGGCACCGTATCAAATGCTTTCTGAAAGTTCAAAAATACAACATCCACAGCCACTACCTGAGTCACCTCTTCAATGAACTTGATTCAATTTGTTAGGCATGACCTACCTTGACAAAGCCATGTTGACTGGTGAATCTGTAGTTTCCTGAGTTATCCTTAGTGCCTTTCTTAAACAACGGTGTCATCTTTGCAATCCCCTGGGACTAATCCTGCATTCGGAGGGGCCCAGAAATTTTCTATCATTACTCCACAATTTACTCCTTACCTCCCTCAACAATCTGGGATGGATCACATCCAGGCCTGGCAACTTCTCTACTTGGAGTGCTGCCGGCGTTTTTAGCACCTCTGCTTTAATTATCCTTGTACTGCTCAGTTGCTCATTACCCACATTTTCAACTGAGGCATTGTCACCATTTTAGTAAAGACAGAAGTACTCATTTAGTGGCTATGTCATAGCCTTTGCTTCAGTGAGTGGCTAATCCTGCCTCACTCCATCCTTCAGTAATCTTTTACTATCACTACGTTTGAACAACATTCTACTGTTTGTCTTAGCACAGCCTGTGGCTTCCTCTTAGCCTTCCTTATTCCTGTCTTAGCTTCTCTCTTGCATTTGAGATGCTGTTCCTGATTTTTAATGATATGATTATTCTGATGCACATCGTATGTGCTGTGCAACAGCGAATGTGTCAGTCTCTTCACCCCAAGGTTAGTGAACCCGTGGAATTCTCTATCACCGATGGGTGCAGATGCCGGGTCACTGAATATGCCTGCAACAGTAGTAGACTCGACAACTTTAAGGGCATTTAAATGGTCGTTGGATAAACATATGGATGATAGTGGAATAGTGTAGGTTAGATGGGCTTCAGATTGTTGTGCTGACCTGTGAAACCATCGAGGGCCAAAGGGCCTGTACTGCGCTTTAAAGTTCTAAAATTCTACGTTCAGGAATGAGGAAGATAAATGTTTAGATTTTAATGGCATCAAGCAGTATGGAAGAAAACAGGTATGTGACATTGAGATCAGCCGTGACTATACTGAAAGGCTGAGCAGGCTCGAGGGGCCGAATGGCCTACTCTGGCAGCTAGTTTCTACATTTCTTCCTTTGCACCGTTACGTTTGTCAAACCTGTGGTTCTCCAGGCCCGCCCGTGTGCTGACGCTAATTTATGGACTGGGTAATATGAAACAATGAGCTTGGTAACATTCTCCATTATTGTCTGTTGATTATCGATATTAATATAATGGGCGAGCTGCTGATTTCAGCAACCATCTTTATTGGGCACTGGGTCGGGGGTGAACTTCTATTCTAAGTGTCCCCATAACAACCTGCCACAGCAACCCCTCCTCCCAACCTCTTTTAAAAACATATACTGTCGGAGTTGGGTGGGGGGGGCGGGGGGGCGGGGGGGGGGAAGAGACTGTAAAATCCAGCTGTAGTTACAGCAGTCTGCAGGCCAACATTGGTTTCCCAGCTGGCAGAGTGAAAGAATTAACCTCTCACTTACCGTTCACACACCGTGAAACGAATACTCTCACACAAGGAAGGAAACTGCGGAGAAAATGAATGCAAACAATGACTTCGTTGCTAGCCCAGTAACTTTCCCAAATCCCAAAGAGCACCACCAGTCCTGTCCCAACAGAGCAGTGTTTTGCTTATGAGAAACCTGGACTTCATTCCAAGTCCTTTCCCCCTCTCTTTCAGAGTCATCCCGTCCATCACTCTGAGCCCTCAAGGTCAACACTCCTCCGCACTATTGCCTCAATGCCGAACACATCGAGCTGATTTCCCCACTGCAGCCCAGTAGGATGGGAATCGGCTCTCAATCTACCCTATCAGCCCACTTTGGAAACATTCCGACCAGACTGGGTAGCACCAGTGGCTCGGTGGTTCGCGCTGCTGCCTCACAACGGCAGGGATCCTAGTTCGATCCCAGTCTCGGGCGACTGTCTGCGTGGGATTTGCACATTCTCCCTATGTCTGTGCAGGTTTTCACCGGGTGCTCCGGTTTCTTCCCACAACCCAAAGGTGTGCAGGTTAGGGTGGATCGGCCACGCTAAATTGACCATTGTGTCCAGGGATGTGCAGCTTAGGTAGGTGAGCCATGGGAAATGCTGGGTTACAGGAATAGGGAAGTGGGGGGCTGATCTGGGTGGGTTGCTCTTTGGAGGGTTAGTTTGGACTCAATGGGCCAAATGGTCTGTTTCCACACTGTAGGGATTTTACGATTTGTCTTTGTCAGATGTTAGTAGATTGTCCCCTTTTGGGTCTCCCATACGAAAGGAAACACAGGGCCAGTCCACACACTTCTTCATCAGATAACCCTTTCAGCCCCACGGACTGTCTGCTGGCCAAGTTGCCATTAAATGGCTGAACGGATCCATTTGGCATTCTCCTGGTTTTACCTCTATTATTTAAAACGTATGCCAGGGTTAAGATTAATACCTGTGTGTTAACTCTTTCACACAAGCAGCGGGCAGTTATCACTGCTGCTCTGTGCAGACCCACTAACCCTTACCCTGTGTGACTAGCAAGTGCTGGTCTGGGGTCAAAAAGGGATCGTGTGAAACTCACCCTGCTCTTCAAGTAGACCACTTGGTTCCATTCAGGATTTATGTGGTTTTCAATAACCTTCGTCACTACCTGCAATGAGGATAGAATGTCAAATTCCTACCTTTCACCAGCCTTATTTTCCCATTAAATCCCATTTAACCCCCAAAGCTCTGAAGGCCAGCACAGAAAAGCCACAAATGACTTACCGAGTGCTGTTCTGGTCATCACATTACGAAGAAGACGTTTTTACACTGGGTGCAAAGAAGATTTACCCGGATGCTGCCTGGGCTGGAAGGTCTGAACTATGAGGAAAGATTGGGTAGACTGAGATTATCTTCAGCAGCGAAGGTTGACAGGGGACCTGACCTGAGGTGTGTATGGTAATGAATGGCACAGAAAGGATGGGATAGGCAGGCACATTTCCCATCAGTACAGGGGACTACAACCTGGGGAGAAGATTGAAGCTAAGCGGCAGAAGGCCAACTGGAGAGTTGAGGAGAAGAATTATTTTCAGGCAGAGGGTGGTGGGAGCCTGAAGCACATTTCCTGAAAAGGTGGGTGAGACAGAATCTCTCGTAATATTTAGCAGTACTCAGGCATTCACAGCCTCCCGGACTATGGTCCAAGAGGTGGAGAAAAGAGATTAGTGTGGTCAGATTTCTGTTGACTATTGCAGACATGCTGGGCTGAATGATCTCCTTCTGTGCCATAACTGTCTCTGAGTCTATGAGATGGAGGAACAGTGAGCCGAGTTCCAGGGGAGTACAATCTTTGTAGCTGGCATGAGGCTATACTTGGCGACAGCAGACATAAAAAGGAGAAGTGCTCGAAATACTTAGCAGGTCTGGCAGCCTTACGTTAACCTTTCGGGTTTATCAGAACTAGGGAAGACCAAAACAAAAGGGCAGAGGGTGTTTGAGATGGGAGTGAGTGTGGCAAGGATGAAAAGGGAAAGTCTGTGATCAGTTGGAAGGCAGGAGCGACTGAATGACTGAATAGCCACTCCAGGGCCATCGTGAATGGAGACAGGACAAGAAGGGAAACAAAACATGCCTTGAGGAGGTGTGCTGCTGATTGAAAGAAGATGAAACAAAGAGAAATCCCAGAACAGGCAAACAAAATGGGGGACAGAGGCTGTGGTTGCGAATTGCTGAAAACAACATTGACTCCAGATGGCTAAATGAAAGTTGAGATGCTGTTCCTCATACTTCATTTGAGTTTCACTGAAACGGGAACATCAGCCCCAAATGGGCGATACGGGTCCTCAGTGCATCAGCAGGAATTACACAATGAATTTTCATTTGAGCTGCAGCAAATCAAACCTGTGACAGCCAGCTTGAGCCTGGCATATCCGAGGGAACACAAACCCAATAAGGTCCCTCCAAGGTCACGCACCAGTTCAACTCGGAAACATATAATGGCGAAATCCTGGAGTGCGACCACCCCCCAAACCCCAACCCTGCATGCCACTCTGAGTGTGCCTGCACTGCACAGACTGCAACAGCAGGAGGAAAGCAAGACTGGCATTTATAACATACTTATTGTGACCGCTGCATTTTATAGCCAATTAAATACCCGCTTAAAGTTAAATACTGTTGTAATGTCAGAGATGTGGGAGCCAATTTGTGCAGTACTGTGATAGGCAAGTGTTTGGAAGTGATGAATTTAGAGGACTATTGAGATAGGGTCGGAGAGTGGGACTAGGTAGGTAGCCCTTTTGGGAACTAGTACATACATGATGGGTTGAATGGCCTCCTTCTGTACTGTAGAATTCCTCGATTTTATGATAATGAATGGATAATCAAATTTTTTTGTGATGTTAGCTGAAGGATATATGACATCTAGAACACCAGGCAGATTATCCCTGTTCTTCAAAATAGCGTCATGGGATCTTTTACAATGGTTCATCCGAGCAGGCAGATGTTTAAACTCAGTTTAAGTTCTCAGCGAAAAGCCAGATCCTCAGGCAGTGCAGCACCCCCTTGGCATTGCACTGTGGTATCAGCCTGGATTTTTGTGCTCAAGGAGCAGGACCTGGAACCCTGTAATTCAGAAACAACGGAGCTACCCACTGAGTCAATGAATAATACAAGTGACTTACCAACACTTTCTCAGGGGCAATGACAGGAAATAGGCAATAAATACTGGCCTTGTCCCCTGCCCAGGGTTGAATAGTGGACCTCCAACCTGCTACTGCCCCTTCACCCAGTCCTGGGACACTCCCCCCTGCTCAATGCACTGAGACACTCCCTGAACCTTCAGAAAAACTGGGTGGAGCAGGAGGATTCAAATTCCAGTCTCTCCTGATCCCTGTAACTCAAGATATGCATGCCATCCAAACCCACTGCAATACTGGGCAGCCAAGCGATGAAGGATTGCGCGTGGCTCACCTTCTTGCCAGCGAAACTGACTTCCAGAAACGAGTCGACGCCTTCCTTATCCTTGTCTACCCCGAACACGTGCTTCAAGTTTGACATCAGCCCTTTGGACACTGGAAATTAAGGAACAAAATCAATGCTTCAGCCAACAAGCGTTTGCGCCCACGTTGCCCCTCTCTACTCCATCAGCCACATGCGATGCTGCATTGCTCAGAATGTACCTCCCTTGTCCCTTCCACATCTCCCCGTCTAGTCCGTACTCCCAGGGAGTGGTGTGGCACAACTGATGGATAGCTGGCTTGCAGCCGGCTTCATATCTCAAGTTATTTTTGTCTGCTTTCATCCAGAACAAAAACAGGAGCCATGTGACAGCAGTAGGCGAGGCAAGGAAGCGAGGGACTGTCGTGATCAGGTCTGGAAGGAGTCAGGCTGCCCAGTGCCACATGTGGACAGCTGACACTCGGGCACAGGGCACCTGCCAATCTCTGTTGAGACTCCCAAACCAAACGGTTGAGACAGACAGAGGACACAAGACACATGGAGCTTCAGTGGAGGAGGTGTAATATCAACAGTCTGATGATCAACAATCCAGAGGCTCGCAATGATGGCCCCATAGACGTGGGTTCAAATCCTGACCATGCCAGATGGTGGGATTTAAATTTCCTGAATAAATGTGGAATATATACATTGTATCGGTCACGGAGACCATAGCTAATGAGCATTGATTGTCATAAGAACTTAACGACTAGTGGCAATAAACTGAACTGACTGAACAAAGATGCGGAATTGAAGGCTAGCTTCAGCGAATATCATGAATCCTAGTCATTGCTGTAAAATTCCAGTAAGTTCACAACTGTCTTTAAGGAATATGCGGTCCTTACTGAGCTGGGCGGACACTTGGCATCACACACACAGCAATGCAGTCATCCCTTTGCAACTCTCAAGGGGTAACAACAGGTGGGCAAATAAATGCTGGCCTCACCTTTGAGACGCACATCCCCATAAAAAAAAAACAGAAACAAGGAGGGGGAAAACAAAACTGCTGGAGAGGTCTGGCAACTTCTGTAAACGAGAAAACACAGTTAACGTTTCGGATTTGGCAAAACCTTCCTGTTCTCAGCTGCCAGACCTGCTGGGCCTCTCCAGTAATTTTGTTTTTGTTCCAGTCTCCGCAGGTCTTTCAGTTTTTAAAAACAAGGAAGGGATGGGGGAGTTGATGGTCGTGGACAGGATGCTGTAAGACTCAGCAAGGATGTGCCCTCACTCTCGAAATCTAGCACTCGCATGAAAACAATGTTTCTCTGTGACGTACTGTGCAAGATGTCCTCAGCTCGATAGATCTTCACCTCAAAAGTGACCCATCGGGAAAGGATACCTGCTGGCTGCAGTAGGTTACTCTCAACATCATCCTCTTCATTAGTCCCTCTCTTGTCTATCTGGTGCAGCAAAGGGATTTCGATTACAACAAAAAAAAAATTATTTTGGCGCCTTTTCTTTTACCAAACAATTTCTAACAATGAAATGGAAAGCATTCATCTCCATACTCACAGTCTTTAATTCGAAATTGCAACCAATCCCCTTTTTTGCCTTTTCATCTGACAATAATCCCTACCATAAGGGTACTATTCAGCTGGAGACGGTTCGGAAGACATTTACCAGGATGTTGCCAGAAATTGAGGTTTTGAGCTATAAGCAGAGGCTGGGATATTTTTCACTGGAGCGTAGGAAGTTAAGGGGTGACCTTGTAGAGGTTTATAAAATCTTGAGGGGTATAGCTAAAGTGAATGGTCGATCTCTTTTCCCTAGGTTGGGGGATTTCGAGACCAGGTGGCGTATTTTTAAAGTGAGAGGAAAAAGACATGGGCAGCATTTTTTTTTACACAGAGGGTGGTTCAGGTGTGGAGTGAACTTCCAGAAGAAGAGACGGATGTGGGTACAGTTTCAAAGCTTAAAAGCCTGAGGAGCTGGTGCAGGGGAGTAGGCTTCACATTTCTGGATCATTAGAATCTGTTTTGGGTAGAAGTGGGCTGTATAAGAAGGATGGGTTGCACTTAGATTGGGAGGGCACTAATATACTGGCAGGAAGATTTGCTACAGCTGCTCGGGAGGATTTAAACTAATGAAGGGGCAAGGCGTGGGGGGGTTGGGAGGTACCCAGGGAGATGGCAAGGTAAGAGATCAGTCTGAGACTGGTACAGTTGGGAAAAGGAGTAAGTCAGACAGTCAGGGACAAAACAGAGGATGAGGTAACACTGATCAACCAAACTGCATTTATTTCAATGCAAGAGCCCTAACAGGTACGGCAGATGAACTCATGGCATGGTTGGGAATATGAGAGTGGGATACCATAACGATTATAGAGATGTGGCTCAGTGAAGGGCAGGGCTGGCAGCTTAATGTTCCAGGGTGGAGATGCTTCAGGAAGGATAGTGGTGGGTGGGGTCGGGGGGGGGGGGGTGCGCGGGCAAGGGAGGATGGGGAGTTGCATTTTTGGTTAAGGATAACATAACCGCTGTACTTAGGGAGGATATTCCTGGGAATACAGCCAGGGAAGTTATTTGGGTGGAACAGAGAAATAAGGGATGATGACCTGATTGGGATTGTACTATAGACGCCCCCGGTAGTTAGCAGGAAATTGAGAATCAAATTTGTAAGAAGATCTCAGTTATTTGTAAGAATAATAGGGTGGTTATGGTAGGGGATTTTAAATTTCCCAACATAAACTGGGACTGTCATAATGTGAAGGGCATGGAGGGAGACAAATTTGTTAAGTGTGCATAAGGAAATTTTCTGATTCAGTACGTGGATGTGCCTACTAGAGAAGGTGCAAAACTTGACCTACTCTTGGGAAATAAGGCAGGGCGGGAGACTGAAGGGTCAGCAGGGGTACACTTCGGGGCCAGTGACCATTAAGTTTCAAAATTGTGATGGAAAAAGATAGACCAGATCTAAAAGTTAAAGTGTTAAATTGGAGGAAGACCAATTTTGACAGTATCAGGCAAGAACTTTCAAAAGTTGACTTGGAGTGGTTACTTGCAAGTAAAAGGGCGGCTGGAAAATGGGAAGCCTTCAAAAGTGAGATAGAGAGAGTCCAGAGACAGTGTGTTCCTGTTAGGGTGCAGGGCAAGGCTGGTAGGTGTAGGGAATGCTGGATGACTGGTGAAATTGAGCTTTTGGTGAAGAAGAAGGAAGCGTTTGTCAGGTATAGGCAGCAGGGATCGAGTGAATCCCTAAAACAGTATAAAGGCAGTAGGAGTATATTCAAGAAGGAAATCAGGATGGCAAAATGGGGACATGAGATAGCTTTGGCAAACAGGGTTCAGGGGTATTCAAAGAGATTCTCCAACTACATTAGAAACAAAAAGGTGACTAGGGAGAGAACAGGGCCCCTTAAAAATCAGCAAGGCCACCTATGTACGAAATCGCAGGACAGAGGGGAGATACCAAATGTATATTTTGCACCAGTGTTTACTGTGGAGAGGGATATGGAAGATAGGGAAATAAACAGCGACATCTTGAAAAACATGTCCATATTACAGAGAAGGTGCTGAACATCTTAAAGCTCATAAAGATGGATAAATCCCTGGGGCCTGATCAGGTGTACCCTGGAACTATTGTGGGAAGCCAGGAAAGAAATTGCTGGGTCCCTTGCTGAGATATTGTATCACGGATAGCCACAGGTGAGCTGCCGGAAGGCTGAAGTTTGGCTAACATGGTGCCTCTACATAAGAAAGGTGGTAAGGAAAAGGCTACAGACAGTGAGCCTGACATCAAGTGGCGTGCAAGCTGTCGGAGGGAATCCTGAGGGACAGCATTTACATGTATCTGAAAAGGCAAGGTCTGATTAGGGATAGTCAACATGGCTTTGTGGGTGGGAAATCGTGTCTCATTAATTTGATTGGGCTTTTAGAAGAAGTAACGAAGAAGATTGATGAGGGAACAGTGGTAGGTGTGATCTACATGGACTTCAGTAAGGCGTTCAATAAGGTTAATCATGGTGAACTCTATAACAAGGTTAGATCACACAGAATAGAGGGAGAACTAGCTGTTTGGATACAGAACTGGCCCAAAGGTAGAAGACAGAGGGTAGTGGTGGAGGGTTGCTTTTCAGACTGGAGGCCTGTGACAAGCGGTGTGCCAACAGGACCAGTGCTGGGTCCACTGTTTTTTGTCACTTACACAAATGATTTGGATGTGAGCTTAGGAGGTATGGTAAGTTTACAGAGGACAGCAAAATCGGAGGAGTGGTGGACAGCAAAGAAGGTTAAATATAAGAGTCTGAAACAATGGGATCTCAATCAGATAGGTCAACGGGCCGAGAAGTGGTAGATGGAATTTAACTAAATGAGAGATGCTGCTCTTCAGAAAGATAAATCAGGGTAGGACTTATACATTTAATGGTAAGGTTCTGGGGAGTGCTGCTAAACAAAGAGACTTTGGGGTGCAGGTTCATAGTTCATTGGAAGTGGAGTTGCAGGTAGATAGTGGAGTGAAGGTGGTGTTTGGCACGCTTGCCTTTACTGGTCAGTGCATTGGGTATAGGAGCTGGGACGTCATGATGAGGCTGTACAGTACATTGATTAGGGCCACTTTTGGAATACTGCGTTCAACTCTGGACTCCCTCAGATGGGAAGGATGTTGTGAAACTAGAAAGGGATCAGGAAAGTTTTACGATGATGTTGCCGGGGTTGGAGGATTTAAGCTTTAGGGAGAAGTCGAAGAGACTGTTGTTATTTTCCCTGGAGAGCCTGAGGCTGAGGGGTGGCGTTATGGAGGTTTTTGAGTGGCACGGATGGAGTGAATAGACAAGGTCTTTTCCCCAGGGTGGGGGAGTCCAAAACTCGAGGGCCTAGGTTTAAGGTAAGAGGGGAAAGATTTAACAGGGACCTGGGGGGCAACATTTTCACACAGAGGGTGGTGCCTGTATAAAATGAGCTGCCAGAGGAAGGGGTGGAGGCTGGTACAGTTACAACATTTAAAAAGCATCTGGATGGGGACATGAATAGGAAGGGTTTAGAGGGATAGGGGCCAAATGCTGGCAAATGGGGCTAGGTTTATGTAGGATATCTGATCAGCATGGACAAGTTGGACCGAAGGGTCTGTTTCCATGCTGTATATCCCTATGACTCTTATGTTTAAATAAGTACATGAATAAGAAAGGTTTGGAGGGATAAATTCAGGCAGGTGGGGTTGGTTTAGTTTGGGAAGATGGTCAACATGGACTGGTTGGACTGAAGGATATGTATCATGGTGTATGACCCTATCTCCTTTCACTTCTCCAGTGCTGTGGTGGCAATGAGTAGCTGGAGTAGTTTCAATTCACACTCATTGTCCTAACCCTTTCCAAATGCACTTCCTTCTACACTCACCCCCAAGTCACCGAAAACACCACCACTAACCATAGCTGTACCTCAACTGGCTGTGAATTATATTCAGGTGGCTTAAGATACTCAGGGTGTCTTGCGTAAAGTTTACAAATGAACAAAGTCTAGGCCACAGTTGCATCTTTTGACTGCCTGGCCCTCTGGGTCTTTGACCATCTATTCACCACTCCCTCACCAAAACCCAGGATGCTCTTGACCTGATTCAATCCTTTACGGTCTCACATTCTGACCAATTCCCCCAGCAGCGCTCTCTCGAAGACAGACAACATGAGCTAGTGCACAACCGATCTTGGGAAGCTCCCGTTGCTTCCAGTTCGCTCCATGGTCTCTCTCTCCCCGAGCTTATCCTGTCAAGGCCAACTTCTATCCCCTGAACAACACGTCCACCATTTTCCTTTCCCGGCTCCTGTACTGGATGACATTGCAAATTATTCTCAACTTCTTGCCCACTCTCCCCTTCAAAACCATTTCACGAGCCCAGACACCTCCAAAGGCCCACCTTGTCCCTGCAAACATCCACTTTTCATATCCAACTTCGCCAGCCCATGTGAGGTCTTTGAGTGTATTTGTGCAACTAGCTGCTTGTTTGGAACTCTCCAGGTCAGGTTTCCACACTGAAGCCATAGTCTCCATGTACTTTTTCTCTGAAACCTGAGAGATGGTTGATCACAATATCCCCCTCCAACACCCCGTCTTCTTTTGACCAGCTTGGGGGGACTCAGCACATGTTTACATTTGTAAACAGGGCATCCCCAGTGCCCGCAATTTCTGCACACAGGCCATAAGACACAGGAACAGAAGTAAGCCATTTGGCCAAGAAGGTCTGCTCTGCCAGTCAATGAGATCATAGCTGATCTGACAACCACACGTCTCCACTTTCCTGCCTTTACCCCAAAAACCATGATTCCCCTTCATTAAAAACCTGTCTGTTTCAATTTTGAGTATGCATCACGAACCCATCTCCAATTCTCCGATGCCTCTTCTAACCCCTTTGTCAATCTCAGCACTGTCAGGCTAACTGCCTGAGAGCTAATCCTAGACCAGCCACAGTTAAGCCATTCCTGATGGTCCAGGAGAAGGCATTAGTTGTGAAATGGAATGGTTCTAGATGAATAAGGGTGGAGGTGAATTTGGGAAGTGGACGGCAAAGAATTCGTTCAGTATCCTATGACGAACTGGTGTGGCACGCTGCTGCAGATGGAGAAACACATGCCATTTTCAAAGAGCTTAATCCCTACAATAAGCATGTAATCTCTCTCTTCCTCCCCCCCAACAACTGGAAACCATCAACATTCACAGACTCACATCTCACACAGTGGGAACATTTTGCAATCACTGATGTGCCAAAGTGCTTTCCAGGCAAGAAGTACTCACAAGGAAGAGACCTGCATGACTGGAAAGAATGCAGTTGTGCTCACCGGTGCTTCGTCTCCTGCTGTCAGGACGATTATGCTGACTTTCAGGTACCCCTTGGCCAAGGACTGCACATCATCCGACTCGTACAAGAGTAACCACTTCCGTAAGACTGCGTGATCTGTGACAGAATACCGCCGCAACACAGTTACAAAGAGCTCAAACAGCAGGGGAACCGATTGGTTTGTGCAAGCCTCAATACTCCACATGAGCTGCCATTCCATCCCTTTCTCCCTCACAACTCTATTCAGCTGCAATGCAGCAAATTTTCAGCGGATGCATTTTGACAGGGAGAACTTGAAAGACAACCTAAAATAGGGAGTTTGATTCTAAATAGGAAGGAAGAGCAGAGGGACCTGGGGGTATCTGTGCACAGATTAGTGAAGGAAGCAGGAGAGTAAAGAGTGCAGTTACTAAAGCCTACAGGGTACTTGGCTTTATTAATAGAGGCATAGAGTACAAGAGCAGGGTGGAAATGTTGACCTGGTACAAGTCACCTCAGCTGAAATACTGTGGCTCTATGCACCTCAGAAAGATGGGAACGCAGTGGAGAGAGTGCTGAAACAATTTCCCAGAACGGTTCCGGGAATGGAGAACTTTAGTCACAAGGACAGATGAAAGAGCTTGAGGCCATTCTCCTTGGAGAGATCTGATAGAGGATTCAAACTCACAGAGGGTGCTGGGTAGAGAGGGAGAAATCATTCCCACTCGCAAAAGGAACAAGATCAACAGATATAACAAGGTGTGGATCTGGATGAACACAGCAGGCCAAGCAGCATCAGAGGAGCAGGAAAGCTGATGTTTCAGGTCGAGACCCTTCATCAGAAAATCATTTTCTGAAGAAGGGTCTAGGCCCGAAACGTCAGCTTTCCTACACCTCTGATGCTGCTTGGCCTGCTGTGTTCATCCAGATCCACACCTTGTTATCTCAGATTCTCTAGCATCGGCAGTTCCTACTATGTCAAGATCAACAGGCCACAGAATTAAAGTGTTTTTACAAAAGAAACAAACGTGAGACAGGTTTTTCTGATGCAAGGGGTAGTTTGAGCACTGCCTGGAAATGTGGTGAGGGCAGAATCAATTGAGACATGAAAAGGGTACGGGAGGATTATTTGGAATGAAATAATGTCCAAGGGTATGGGGCGGGGGGGGAGTTGGGAAGCAGGAAATTGGCAGTAGGTTCTGATGCTTATTTGAAGTGCAGACTCGATGGGCCGAACAGCCTTTCTCTCAGCCATGACAGTTCTTAGCTCTTCTGCGATTCCCTTTGAAGCATCTCTGCTATTTCCTTCAAGCACTCCATGTGTACTGAGTTTAACTGAATTTATTAATTTTATGCCTCCAGAATTTAGGATCCTCTCCTCTTTAACATCGTCCCTACATCTAACCTATCAAAGCCCTTTATAATTTTAAAGAACTCTATTTATTAACTCCTTGCATCCAACTCTGATGAAGGGTCTAGGCCCGAAACGTCAGCTTTCGTGCTCCTGAGATGTTGCTTGGCCTGCTGTGTTCATCCAGCTCCACACTTTGTTATTTTGGATTCTCCAGCATCTGCAGTTCCCATTATCTCTACTTCTATGCATCTTGGGTTTCTCTTGATATTTGAAGCCCAATTCCAATCAACTTTCTCTCAAGTTGAACCTTCACATACTTTGAATATCGATGTAAGATCATAAGAAACAGGAGCAGGAGCAGGTCTTGAGCTCGCTCAGCCACTCAGTATGATCATGGCTTTTCACTTTCTTGCTTTCCCCCATTTCCGCTTCTCTTTCTCGGTGCTCAAAAGGCTGTAAATATACTCAATGACCCAAGCACCACTGCTTTCTAGGGAAGAGAGATAGCCAAAGATTCTGCGACAACAAATTCACCCTCATCTGCATCTCAATGCCCACAGAAATGTCCTCTCAGAATCCACCCTGCCAAGTCCCTTCAGATTTTTTAATGTTCCAATAAGATCACACAGCTCTAAGTGCAAATGTGCATTTTACAAAAATTCATACAGAGGGCAAGGACATCACTGGACGGCCCAGCATTTATTCCCCATACCTAGTTGTCCTTGGGAAGGTGGCAGTGCGCTGCCTTCTTGAAACAGTCCATGTGCTGCAGGGAGACCCACAATACCCTAAGGGTGGGAATTCTAGGATTCTGACCCAGCAACACTGAAGGAACAGCCAATGCATTTCCAATTCGGGACGGTGAGGGGCTTGGAGGGGAACGTGCAGAGGGTGGGGTTCCCATGTATCTGCTGCCCTTGTCTTTCTAGCTGGGAGTGGTCATTTGATTGGAAGGTGTCATCTTAGGAGCCTTGGTGATCTGCTGGAGTGCATCACGTACACACTACTGCTACTGAGCATTGGTGGTGGAGGGGGTGAATGTTTCTGAGTGTAATCTTCTACCACCCCAATCCTCCACCCTTCTTCAATGCTTTTGTCTGTGTATGGAGGTTTGTTTACATTAAAAGTCTTTGTCATCCATAAAGGACCATTCATTTTTATATGAAGGCAGATATGATTTATTTGCAGCCATAACATATCGGTCACGCACTTCTGTGTCTCAAAGTTGAGAGATGGAAGTGAGTGCAAAATTAATGCTGCCATGCAGTGAATGTAGCAACTTGTTCAACTTTTCCTGAAATTAATCACCCCTTTAATCTTCTACAGTCAAGGAAATATGAGCTGAGGCAATGTAACTGGTCCTTATAATTTATATTCTCCTAGCCTTAACTCTCCCTCTGACACAATGAAGCGTTTATATTGTTCAGATTGAAGGTAACATTACAAACCTGGAAGATCATAGACAGAGCCGATGTCCAGCTGTAAAGGGAGATATCGCACAAGTTAAAGAAAACTCTTTCTAAATCAAGGTGCAAGATTTTAACTTAGCTCTTTCACAGCTTGCACTGGAAAGAGACAGTGACATTAACCAGTTAGCTTACTGATCTCTCTCAAAGCCCCAACAATTAGTAGCTGGGCTTGTAATGTTGAAACTGAAACAATTGCAACTAAATAAAAAAAAAGGCAAAAACAAAGGAGTAGATTAAAAGCATATTTAAATCAGCTGAATCTTCCCCCCACTCCACATCCTTCTTCAACTTTTGGCTGTTTATGGGATGTCACTGCAGGCAAAATTCTGTCAGGTTTGCTCATTTTAGGCATATTTTGCTAACCATGTACCCTTATTGTGTGAATCTCTTTCTGATGTTATAAAAGGACAAGGGCTATATATATTTTTATATGGGGAGAGATATCATTTCGGTCCATAATGTATCAATCACACACTCTTGTATTTCAAGGTGAGAGATGAGAGTGAGCGCAAAATTGATGCTCCCATGCAATCAGCTCAAAGCGCTGTGACACTGAACCTTCAAGAACTGTAGACCAGGGGCGGATCGAGGTCAGATCTAAGGGATTGGAGGATTGATGGATTGTCAACGAACACAGACGCAAACAAAAGATGAACCACTCTGTGTTTGGAAAAGAGATTACCATGTGTGCCACAGTTCACTCAGTAAGTCTCAGTTGCTGTGACAACATGCACCTTTATGTGTGATGATGGCAGGGTCTCCAATGTCCTTTCCATCACAATCGATCAGGAATCACTCCCAACTATTGCGGATGTGCACTGGAAGGATTTGCCAGTCAATGCTCCAACTGTTTTACCATATTCTGCACAAACTTTCCTTGACCAGATCTGATTCTCGAACCTGGACCTTCTAGTCCAGATGCAGTGATGCTACCCACAAGACTGGAGGATTTCTTCCAAGACTATTGGCATTACCCCAAGGGCTGATGCAACACCTTACAAAACTGCGTTGGAGAATATTACAACATGGCATGCAGACCATTTGTGACTATGTGACCAATTAATCACATCCTCCGACCTGTTCCCCGTATTGTTCACATGGATGATCCCTGGAATGCTAGGCCTAACATATGTTGAACAGCTGAGGATCCTCGGCTTGTATTTTAGAAGGTTGAGGGGTGATCTAATAGAAACTTACAAGAAAATGCATGGCTTAGAAAGGGTGGATGCTGGGAAGTTATTTCCGTTAGGCGGGGAGACTGGGACCCGTGGGCACAGCCTTAAAATTAGAGGGGGGTCAATTTAAAATGGAAATGAGACAACATTTCTTCAGCCAGAGAGTGGTGGGCCTGTGGAATTCATTGCCACGGAACACAGTGGAGGCCGGGACGTTAAATGTCTTCAAGGTAGAGATTGACAAATTCTTGATCTTGCAAGGGATTAAGGGCTACAGGGAGAGTGTGGGTAAGTGGAGTTGAAATGCCCATCAGCCATGATTAAATGGCGGAGTGGACTCGATGGGCCAAATGGCCTTACTTCCACTCCTACGTCTTATGGTCTTCCTCACAATCCTGTGAGATTCCTCGTGTATTGTGACCCAGGATAGCACTGATTACAGTCTCCCGATACATTCAGCATTTCCACTACTGAACTGAATTTGAATTGAATTAGCATTTATTGTCATATGCACCTGAATGAGCGCAGTGAAGAGTTTGTAATGTCACTGCGTTCGTGCCATCTTAGGTGCAGGATACTTAGGCACATGTTACAGGCTTAAAAGAATCATAAAAAAATGTTTGGCATGAGAAAGAAAGAATATTTATAGAACATTTTTAGAACTGTTTGAAAGAAAAAGAACAGGCAGAGCAGAGGAGCTCTGGCTGGAGCATTTTACTTTGCTCCTTGGATCAATTTAGGCCGTCCAAAAGCTGAGCTATTTTCGTTTAAAAAAGTCTGTAGAATACCTGAAACATGCAAGGCCCCTCAAATCGGCATGGAAAGACTCACCTTGAATACACCAATAATGGAATCAGCACGAAGCGAGTGCGAATTTAATACCTTCAAACAGAAAGACAGGGAATAATCCATGAGGGTACTGGGCAGCTACCGCTCTGTAAATTTAAGAACTGTTGACACTCAGCTCTGCATCTGTTGCACAAAACACTGGTGAGTGCCCTGGGGGTGTCACATAAGGAATACCAGATAACCCAGGGGCAGGGTAGAATTTGACCAAGACCGCACACTTAATTCAGTCAATGCTAAAAGCTGCAAAACCCATCCTTTTTTTCCAGCTAGGGCATTTTGATTTAACCATAACTATAACTCAGCACCAAAATATAGGCAGTGAGGTTGGTGAATTTGGAAGGTAACAATATCAGAAAGAGCTCAAGGAACTCAGTGGGTCTGGCAGTGTCTGTGAAGACAGGAAGTAGAGTCAACGTATTGCACCCTGTGACCCTTCATCGGCTGTCTCTCTACAAATGCTACCACACCTGTAGAATTTCTCGAGCTATTGCTGTTTTTGTTTCAAATTTCCAGCATCCGCACTTTGTTTTTTTTGAAGATACAGGATTGTCCATAGTTCAGACCAGGTGAGAAGTGCAACAGAGCCCTGAAGCTGGCTTGGAGGTGTCGTTACCACATAACAAGTTTACACAGGTCACTCCCATATTAAGCACAAACACTAAGGACTTCCTCGGCTCAGCGGCAATGTCCCTACCTCTGGGCCAAAAGCTTAAAGGCTAACCCAAAAGTGATTCAAAGTAATTAAATGCAAACACAGAAATTCAAAACAGAAGCACGGTAGTGAGGTTACAGAAAAACAGGTAGTCAGGCATTTTGTTTCAGAGATAGTAGGAACTGCAGATGCTGGAGAGTCTGAGATAACAAGGTGTAGAGCTGGATGAACACAGCAGGCCAAGCGGCATCAGAGGAGCAGGAAAGCTGACGTTTCGGGCCTAGACCCTTCTTCAGAAAATTTTTCTGAAACGTCAGCCTTCCTGCTCCTCTGAAGCTGCTTGGCCTGCTGTGTTCATCCAGCCCTACACCTTGTTATCTCTTTTAGTCAGGCATTTTACCTTGTCTTCCTTTTTGTCTGCTTTATTCACTCATAGGATGCAGGCATCCCTGGCCGGGCCCAGCAATTATTGCCCATCCCTAATTGCCCAGAGGGCAGTTCAGAGTCAATCACATTGCTGTGGGTCTGGAGTCACATGTAGGCCAGACCAGGTAAAGATGGCAGTTTCCTTCCCTAATGTACATTAGTGAACCAGGTGGGATTTTCCTGACAATTGACAATGGATTCATGGTCATTATTAGATTCTTAATTCCAGATATATTATTGAATTCAAATTTCACCATGAGCCATGGTGGGATTTGAACCCGGGTCCCTGGAATGTCATTTGGGTCCCTGGATTAACAATCCAGTGATAATGCCACTGGGCCATCGCCTCGTCTCTGGCCTGATTCTCAGCTGAAAATCCAGCAATTTTCTTTGACTGTCAACTTGACAGTAATTAAACTCGGCTAACCTACCTGCAGGTGTATCATTGTGTTGAAGACCTCACTTGGGGGTTTATAAAAATTCTGGAAGAAAATCTGTCAAACCGAAAAGCAGCATTAGTTATTCTGCAGGAGAGAACTTGAAATTTCACAAAGCTAGGCATGCGAATCAAAATTTTACATCCTGCTCTCATCAGGACAAATGCAAGAGTGCCAAATTTCAAACAATCACAACCATTTATGCTGCAGGACAATGGATGCCGACTGGCTACCTAGCAACTCTTACTTGCCAAGGCCACACCATGGAGAAATCCCAAGCTCCTTAACGTTGTGTCCCAGGCCCAACCATCTTCATCTGCTACATCAATCACCTTCACGTCACAAGGCTAGAAGTGGGAATGTTTGCCAATGATCACACAATGTTCAGCACCATTCGCAGCTCCTCAGGTACTCAATCAGTCCATGTCAACGGGCAGCAAGACCCTGGATAACAGTCAAGTTTGGGACAACCAGTGGCAAGTAATGTTCATGCTACAGAATTGCTAGGGAGTGACCATTTCCAACATGAGAGATTCTAATGATCACCCTTTGTCATTCAATGGCGTTACCATTGCTAAATACTGCATTGTCAACATCCTGGAGGTTACTGGAGAAACTGAACTGGCCACATAAATACTTTGGTTACAAACTGCAGGTAAGAGGCTGCGAATCCTGCATTGTGTAACTCACTTCGAGTCCCCAACGCCTGTTCTCCACTGACAATATACAAGTCAGGGGCGTGATGGAATACCCCCCACTTGCCCCTGGATAGGGGCAGCACCAAGAACACTCAAGGGACTTGACACCATCCAGGACAAAGCAGTCTGTTTGATCAACACCACACGGAGCCATTGAGACATATAGCACAGAAATGGACACTTCAGTTCAACCAGTCCATGCCAAAATATAATCCAAACTAAACTAGTCCCACCTGCCTGCTCCAGGCCCATATCCCTTCAAACCGTTCCTATTCATGTACGAATCCAGATGTCTTTTAAACACTGCAATTCTACCCACATCCACCACTTCCTCTGGAAGTTCATTCCACATGTAAACACCCTCTGTGTAAATAACATACCCCTCATGTCTTTTTTTAAATCTCTCTCCTCTGACATTAAAAATGTGTTCCCTAGTCTTGAACTCCCCCATCCTACAGAAAAAGCACCTACCATTAACTCTATTGATACCTCTCATTATTTTATAAACTCTGTTGTCTAACTCACTGCGTAGCACTCCTGAGTTAAAAAGGATTAATGCAAATTGGTCAGCGTTAGTCGCACTTTCACTTTACAACAGTAAGCTTGCAGTAGGTAATACTCGAGAACTCTCTGATTCCATAATTGGGAGCCAACAAGTCCAGTCTGCCCCGCCAAACAGCATCTCACCCAGACCCATTCTCCCAGCCCTGTCTAACCTACCTAACCTAAGTATTCCTGGAGACTGCGGGGTACTTTAGCAAGGCCAATCCACCTAAACTGCATAAATAAAAACCAAAAGAACTGCAGAGGCTGTAAATCAGGAACAAAAACAAAGTTGCTGGAAAAGCTCAGCAGGTCTGGCAGCATCTGTGAAGGAGCAAACAGTGAACATTTTGGCTCCTCCACAGATGCTACCAGACCTGCTGAGCTTTTCCAGCAACTTTGTTTTTGTTCCTAACCTGAACATCATTGGAACGTGGGAGGAATCCCACACAGACATGGGGAGAATATACAAACTTCACACAGTTGTCCAAAGGTGGAATCAAACCTAGGTCCCTAGCTCTGTGAGGCAGCAGGGCTAACCACTGAGCCACTGTGCCACCCTAGACCTTAGCTATTCACTCTGACAATGCCCCTCAAGATTTTATAAAGCTCTATAGAGACATCCTAAAACAGCCTATTCAGCCTTTCCTTACAGCTCAAACCCTCCAATCCTGGCAACATGCTCGTACTTCTTTTCTGCACCCTTTCAAGTTAAGCAACATCCTTCCTATTGGAGGGAGTCCAGAATTGAACACAGGATTCCAAAAGTGACCTCGCCAATGTTCATCTACCCCTCTCCGTACATTCCCATTTGTTGCGTCTTCTCTTTTACTGTTTGAGATCTCTAAATGCATTACTTCGCACTTATCAGAGCTGAAATCTATCTTCCACTTTCCTGCCCACTCCACCATACCATCCAAATCATTTTGGAGCTTACAGCTATGGTCCACACTACCCACTACATATCCAATTTTTTGTGTCGTCTTGAAGCACACTCACTGCAGGAACAGCAAATGAACCAACAAGGCAGTCTATCTCTACACAGGCTCAGAGTGTGCCATACAAGTACAGAAGCAACTACAAGAGTTTGAGTCAGAGAGAGAAGACTACAAGTCAAATCCAGTCTGGCTTCCCTTGGTTCTCTGTGACTTGGACAAGGAAGGCTGTCAGATATTACTTGGAAAACCCTGCAGCAATTATGCTCAATAAATTGTTCCACTTTGCACCAGCTCGACAATCCTGCTGTTGACTTACACCCGAGCACTCACTCTCCAACAACCATCTCAATCAAATCTCAATGGGTCTCGTGCAAGAGAGGTTTGCACCACTGGCACATCCCTGCCACTCAGCCAAGCAGTCAAGACAGCTGTGATTGGGCTTCAGCAGCGTAAAGGGAGATCCCCTTACCTCGTCGAAGATAGGGTTGTTACCCCTTTTAATTCTGGTGCGGAACACGGCGTCCCCTATGTACACTTTCACCACAGGCCGGATGTTGGCACCCTGCAGCTGGCGGCCCTCAATTATCCGGACTCGAACCTGGTAAAGAAACGCCACAGAGTAGAGGACAGCCAGTCAGTCCCACATGCTCTTCCAAAGTGCTGTTCAATTCATCCCACTCCCCTTCTCTTCGCCCACACAACGTTGTAATTCTTTTCCTCTCAATTCTGCCTCTAGGCTTACGTGACCAATTCATTTTTTGGAAGTTTGAATGAATCTGTTTACCCCCCACTCTTTTAACCAGTGCGTGACAACTCACTGCGAGAAATATTTCCGCAGATTGTGTCTGGAAATACCTTAAATGCGTCTACTTCGGTAACCAGCTCTCTTGCCAGTGAATAATATTTCTTCCGTATTCACACATCTTCAGTGAGGGATCCCTAGTTTTATAGTAGTGACCCCCCACAAGGGGAAACATCCGCTCAGCATCCACCCTGTCAACCCCCCTCAGAATCTGAGACAATGGGAACTGCAGATGCTGGAGAATCCACATTAACAAAGTGTGGAGCTGGATGAACACAGCAGGCCAAGCAGCATCTCAGGAGCACAAAAGCTGACGTTTTGGGCCGAGGCCCTTCATCAGAGAGGGTCTAGGCCAAAAACGTCAGCTTTTGTGCTCCTGAGATGCTGCTCATCCAGCTTCACACTTTGTTATCGCCTCAGAATCTGATAGGTTTCAATCGGATCGCACCTCATTCTTTAAACGCCAGTGGGTACAGGCCCAGCCCTACCTGGTAAGTCAAATCCCTTGAGGGCAACACGGTGGCTCAGTGGTTAGCACTGCTGCCTCACAGTGCCAGGGATCTGGGTTCGATTCCAGCCTCAGGCGACCGTCTGTGTGGAGTTTGCACATTCTCCCCCATGTCTGCGTGGGTTTCGTCGGGGTGCTACGGTTTCCTCCCATCCAAAGATGTGCAGGCTAGGTGAACTGGCCATGCTAAATTGCCTATAGGGATGTGTGGATTAGGTGGGTTATAGGGAGATGAGTCTGGGTGGGATGCTCTGATGTTCAGTGTGGAATTGTTTGGCTGAAAGGCCTGTTTCCACACTGTAGGGATTCTATGATTCCATGAAATCTCTCTGTTCTAGGAATCAGCTGAGTGAACCTTCTCTGAACTGCTTTCTATGCAACAATATTCCTCCTTCAGTCAGGAGACCAGAACCATACACAGTTCTCCAGACATGGTCTCGCTGATCCCTGTACAACTGCAACAACCTGCTCTCAATCTCTGGAACGGGACAAAGGGATTGTCTGACTGATTGCCTCAAGGGTGGATTTTTAAAAAAATTGACGTCTCAACTCAAACAATCATAGAATCTCCACAGTTTGGAAGTAGATCATTTAGCCCATTGAGTCAATATTGGCCAAGAAAACTGGAAAAGGTGTCTTGCTCCTTGTTCAACAGTGTGATGGCATGCTTAATAACTCGGCGTTCACAGAATCCCTCCAGCGACACTCCAAAGAACATCCTACCTGATCTATCCCATCCCTGTATCCCTACACTTTCCATGGCCAATCCACCCAGCCCAAACATCCCTGGGCACTGTGGGTAATTTAGCACGGCCAACTCACCCTAACCTGCATATCTTTGGACTGTGGGAGGAAACCAGATCACCCGGAGGAAACCCACGCAGACGTGGGGAGAACATGCCAACTCTACACACAGACGGTCGCCCGAAGTAGGATAGAAACCAAGTCCCTGGCGCTAAAAGGCAGCAGTGCTAACTATTAAGCCACCACGCCACCCCAACATGTCATACCCTCAATACAACCCTTTTGTGTGCAGCTAAACAATCCAAGTGTCAGCAAGTCTGTGCATCATTCCAAATGGATCTTTCTTTCTCCCAACCGAATGAACAAGGAAAGCATAGCATTTGCATTGCTCCCATTTTGGATTAGGTCCTACACAATGTGCATGGTGCCTCAGGTCCTTGTCCCCAGGCCCAATGTGAGCCCTGAACCCAAGTCATGGTGCACAACTGTGACAGTGCAAAACAGGTTGAAATGGTTAGTCAACACAGTGCAGAACCACCACTCCAAAACCCCCATCTCCAACCACTGCCCCATCACGTTTACCTGAAAGTCCTGTGGTTTATCTGAAACTTTCTGTGTGAGTTTCACAGATCCCTTAATGGAGGAATTTTCTGGAGATGGTGACTGAGATCTCAGTGGGATCTCCTGTAATTTAGGAACATTAACGATGTCATCTTGTTCTGGACGGCCTGGCTTTGCTGATGGGAATACAGATCAAACAGTGTCGACAGAGTGTACAAGCAAAGAGATGCAAAAAACACACACGCACGCACACGCACTCACACACACAGACACACACACAGACACACACACACAGGGGATACAGTCACGGACATATAACAGCAACAGAGACTTTCTTCTCTCTGGCTTTAACTGGCAGCTCACTCAGTCAAGAAGGGGTTCAAGTAGTAAAAGGCAGATCAAACATTGACGATGTGAGTATTTTGTGGAATACTTCCATGCAGTCGGCAAACAATGCCCCCAGTTTCCGGTGGCCTGTCACTTTAATTCCCAACCTTGCTCTCACACTGACATCTCCGTCCTCGGCCTGCTGCAGTGTTCCACTGAAGCTCAGCATTTGCTTCAGGAGCAGCGCCTCATTTTTCAATGGGCATCTCCTCTACCCAACCCCACCTTTATTCAAAACCTATTGCATCTCTAACCTATTGCAGTGCTGATAAAAGGTTATAGCCCTGAAGCATTAACGCTGCTTCTCTCTCTGTCCCTCTCTCTCCACACTGACGCTCCCTGACCCACTGAGTATTCCCAGAATTTTCTATTCTATTAAATTTAAGGGCTTGCCTGTGCGTCGAGGAATAGAACGCTTCCGAGGTTCACTGAGGAATACCTGAGGAGGTACAGCTTGGGCAGACAGAGAGGAAAGATTCCTCAAGGTCTTGTGGCACAGTGTACAATGACCCCCTACCCAAGACAAATGTTAGCAGTTTGAGTTCTACTCCAGGCCACAACAGCCAAGGTAAGCATGCTCACCACACAGCCAAATGTACAAATACTTACAACGCATGTTGGTGGAAGGGGGCTAGAAGCAGGAGAGACTGTTGATAAGCCATGTGATGGAAAGAACATTGGAGCCCCCACCATCACCACCGTGTGCACACTGACACACCAACCAACAGACAGCCACACACACACACATACATACACACACCAACCGATACAGACACAGACACACACACACACACACACATATCACAGGTTACCCATATCCATCTTGTGTCAACGCCCCTTACTATCCTCGACGGATTGTGGACGTCAAATTATTCACTGAGGTAGAATCCACTGCTTTTCCATGGGAAGGAACTCCACACTTTGGCCACCCCTTTCTCCTCTGAATGACCTGGTACTGATTTCAAGGTCGCAGCCTCTTGTCCTAGACACCCCGCCCACCCATGGGGAAAGTCTGTGCACCCAATCAATCCCTGATGGAGTCCTGACAGAATTTCTTGTCAACCCTCAATACTTCTGGTGAATATGAGCCTCTCTCTCTCTCCTCACCACTCTAGCCAGGGCTGTGTATCGCCGCAACCATTAGAAATAGGAGCAATTTCAATTTGATCGTAACTGCTCTGACATTCCTCATGTCCGCTTTCCTGCCCTTCCCCTGGTAATCCTTGATTCCCCAGCAAAGCTCCCTCTCCTGTGTCCTGGAATTATGCATGTTTGCTTCCACTGTTCTTTTCCTTGATTTGTTTCAGTGTGCGGCTTTGAGCTTTGTTATTGATCTGTGTGCATGTAGGCAGGACAGTACATCGGGGATGCGTTTGGCTTCCAGTCATCCGGCTTCTCTCTGTGGGCCTGTAAAAGCCCTTGGTTCATCAGCATTTGCAACATTCGGATCTATCCGCCTTTCTGGGTCCAACCTCACGCTTACTGGTGGTGAAATCCATGGTCTGCAGCTTTCTGTCACTGGATCCGCTCTGATGTACCTCCACAATATCATGTGGCTCTCGCTAACGCGTTGACCAGCCTGGCACTTTTGCCACCTGTGACAGTCCCTCTGAATGCCACGGCGCACAAAGAAAGACCAATTCACGCAGCTCCCCACTTACCTTCTTTCTTTTCTTTTTTATCGTCGAGGGGTGGGTCGTAGATGATCTCAAAGCTGAGCAGGTTCTGCAAGCCAGATGGAGGCGAGTTACCAAAGCATAAATTCCTATCGATGTTGTTCTCTGTCTTAACAACCACTACCCACCCAGTCCAGAGCAGGGTGATACCGTCACATCTACTTAACAAACTTCATCTTTGACAACTTAAAACCCAGCCCAGAGCAGCTTCATTGATTCTGATTTCACTGGAGTTTCCAGGTATCGGTCACATGAATTCCCCCCTGCCTACCCCCAACCCAATTCAGGACATATGGCCAGAGGTCACCTCAGTCACAGGAGGACATATGACCATGTTCATGTGCGTTTCAGGTAGACACTTTTAACACAGAAAATCTTCACAGGAGTGTAGGAAATCGGAACAGGAGTAAGGCCGTAAGAGCGCAGGTCTTGATTTAAAAAAAAAGGATGGCTTTTGTTAAAAAGAGCATCATCAAGGTGTAAGTGGGAGACGGAGTGGCAGAGAGGTCTAGGGATGGAATTCAAGAGCTTAGGGTCCAGGCAGCTGTAGGCATGGCCACCGATGGTAGCAACATGCAAGCTCAAAGGCTGGACACTGGAGGAGCACAGCGCAGAGATCTCAGAAGGTCGCAGGGAGTTACAGAAACAGGGAAGGACATGGCCATGGAGGGATCTGAATTTCAGAACTGAATTTTCTGGATGGCATGCCAATACAGGCCTGGGAGCAACAAGCAAAAGCGACTCAGTGCTAATACGGAAACCAGGCGCCAATTTTCAAAAGAGCGCAGATTTGCACTGGGCATAAACTGGGAGTACAGGTCGAAGAGAGATCAGTCAGCTCCGTGCCCCCATAGAAACATCACCTTCGTTTTTTGCTTCTTCTTATCCAGCAGAGGAACTTTGACAAAAGAGATATTCCTGCTCCTCTCTCCCACCAGATTGGCAAGCCTGACGTTGATGGATCCGAGGAGCCTGCAGAGGACATGTGAGATCAAATCCAGTTATCATGGGTTGAAATGTCACTGGATGCAGTGGTATCATATCCACTTAACAAACTTCATCACTGACAACTTCAAACAGAACCCAAGTTTATATTCCAGGGTGCGTGGCATAGAGCATAAAGCAAGACGGATTTGGGTTTGGAAAATGCTGCATCTTACAGGCAGCGCATGGAACAGTGAACAATGTGAACACAATGTGCCACAGTACGCCAAATTATAACATACATCCTCCTCCTGCTTGGGAATCAATTCACAGGAGGTTTACTCATGCCTGGAATTAGCAGGTTGACTTGTGAGGAAGATTGGACAGGCTGGGCTTGCTCTTGTCACACTTTAGAGCTGAACTCCAGAGGTGAGGTGAGAGTGACAGCCCTGAACATTACGGCTGCATTCGACGGAGCGCTGGATGAAGGAGCCCTGGAATCAATGGGTACCAGGGGGCAAACTCTCCGCTGATCGGAGGCATACCTGGCACATGGGAAGATGTTTGCTATTGTTGAAGGTCAGTCATCTCAACTCCAGGACATCTCAGGGCAGGGGCCCCACAGGATAGAGTCCGAGGCCCAACCATCTTCAGTTGCTTCATCTTCCCTCCATCACAAGGTCAGAAGTGGGGATGTTCGCCAATGACTGCACAATGTTCAGTACCATTTGCGACTCCTCAGAGGTTCAATTGTAACAAGATCTGGACAATATGCAGGCTTGGGCTTTTAAGTAGCAAGTAACATTCGCGCCACACATATGCCAGGGAATGACCATCTCCAAGAAGATACATCCAACAATGTCACCAGCACTGTATCCCCCACTATCCATTGAACAGAAACTCCACTGGACTCACCATATAAACACAGTGGAGACAAGAGTAGGTCAGAGGCTGGGAATCCTGCAGCGAGTAACTCCCTTCCTGATTCCTCCCCCCCAAAGCCTGTCCCAACATCGACAAGGCACAAGTGAAGAGTGTGATGGAATACTCCCCACTTGCCCCAGATGGGGGCAGCTCCAACAACACTCGAGAAGCTCAACACCATCTAGGGACAAAGCAGCCCCCCTACTCGACTGGCCCCACATCCACAAACATCCCACTCCCCATCGATACTCACTAGTAGCAGTGTGTACTGTCTACAAGATGCAATTTACTGAAAGTCTTTAGACTGCACCTTCCAGACCCATGAGCACTTCCATCTAAAAGGACAAGGGGCAGCAGCTACATGGGAACAACACAGCCTGCAAGTTCACCTTCTGAGCCCCTCACCATCCCAGACTTGGAAATATATCGGCCATTCCTTCAGTGTCAAAATTGCAAATTTCAGGGCAGTAATGAGGAGATTTTGTTTTGTCTCTCAGAAGGTTGGTGCACCTTTGCAACTCTCTGTCTCAGGAGGCAGTGGAAGCAGGGTCACTGAATAGTTTTAAGGAATGTGTGGATAAATTCTTGTTCGATGATAAAAATGAAGGATCACTGGGGATAGACAGGAAAGTGGAATTCGAACCAGAAAGAACAGCCACAATTTTATTGGACGGCAGGCCAGGTTCGAGGATCCAAATGGCCGACTTCTGTTCATAGAATCCCTACAGTGTGAAAGCAGGTCACTCAGCCCATTGAGTCCCCATCTGACCCTCGAAACAGCAGCCCCATCCAGACCCACCACCCCATCCCCTGTAACCCAGCATTTCCAATGGCTAATACACCTAGCCTGCACATCGCTGGATAGTATGGGACAATTTTGCATGGCCAATCCACCTGAACTGCACATCTTTGGACTGTGGGAGGAAACCAGAGCACCTGGAGGAAAGCTGCACAGACTTGGGGGAGAACATGTAAACTCCACACAGACAGTCGCCCGAGGGTGGAATCGAACCCAGGTCCCTGGCACCACGAGGCAGCAACACTACTTACTTTGGTTTCTCCCGAACTACCAGAACTATTCCTAATTTTGGAGACAGAGAGAAATTGCTCCCATTGGCAGGTGGATCAAGAACCAGATGACACAGACCGAGGTCGAATGGCAAAAAGAACCAAAGGAGAAACCTTCTGAGACAGCAAGCGGTTACAGTCTGGAAATGAGCTGCCTGAGAATAACTTTAACCCTGAACTTTCTTTCTCTCCTACGACCCCAGAAGTTAGTGCATGGCAGAAGCCTCCAAAAGACAGTCAGCATGCATGGGGTTTCCTAGCAGCTGCAATGTCTTCAGGGGAACGGTGCCCCCAGATGGTGGTTGGACGCTGGCTCAAAGGTGGTTTTGCAAAGGGAACTGGATGGATTGTCTTTGAAGGTGAAGAACATGCAGGGCTGCGGGGCAAGTGGAGCGAGGCAAATCGTTCCATAAAGAGGACACGCGTCCCGAAAGACCCCACGTAGTTCTTTCTAACCTGTAAGGATCTCCAGAACTGAAATGCTGCCCCATATTTCAGAATGCCCTCAGCAGACTGGATTGGGATTTGTACTGAACGTACAGCCATAGAACCGAGCCCCTTTTCTCCCAAAGAAGTCATATTACAGTTGTAAGTGGCTATGGTTAGACCAAACCTAGGGTCCTGAGAACAATTTTGGTCTCCATATGACAGGAAATGGGAGGCTCATCATGGAAACAGTGCAGTGAAGATTCAGTAGGCTGGTCCCCGAGAAGGGGGTTGTCTTAAGATGAGAGGCTGTGAAAACTGGGCCTATATTCCCTGGAGTTTAAAAGAATGAGAGATTAGCTCAATAGGACGTACAGATTCTGAAGGGGCTTGACAAAGTGGACATAGAGGCTGTTTACCCCTCCGGCTGGGGAATCTAGAAATAAGGGACAGGGAGACACAGTCTCAGGATGAGGGGCCGATGACTGGACAGAAATGCCTTCACACGTGGAGTTGTGAATTTCTAGGAACTCTCAGTCCCAGGATGCTGTATTATTGAGTAAGGCTTTTTAGGCAGATTGCAGGTCTCCCAGGGAATCAGGGTAAATGGGGAGCCTGTGGTAAAGTGGAGTTGGAGCCACAATGGTGGTAGATTGCAGTGTAGGCTCTCGGGGCCAAATGGCCTCTCTCTCTGCTGCCGTGTCATACAGTAACTGGTCTGCGCCAATGCTCCACACTCTCTCCCTGCTTCATCTCACCTTAGCAGCACATCTTTCTGATTCTCACACTTACACTCTCTGTCTCCTCACGTGAACTCTGCAAGGGACCCAGTCTCCAAAGTACTTGGATGAGGATACTGGTACACAATTGTTCCTGTACTTGGATGCAGCTGACAGCCATCCCTGATTTCCCCTGGGGTGTGAAAGTCTCACATTCATTTAAGATAATTCACTGACGTTTTTTGCACTGAATTCCCTCGTCGACGTGGGGAACAGCTTCTTCACAAAACACAGAATAAGGTTACCTGCCCTTTCCAACTCTGTCTTTGCCTTTCAGGTGAATCTGAAGAGAGGATTTTGCATTGAGAGGATTTCCTTTCAACTTAAACTCCAGCCTCTAAAAGATTGAAAAAAGGATTGTGACAATTACAGACATTCAACACGAGCAGCAGTTGTGCATGAATGAAAGCTGTGCCCCCTGATCCCACTATACTGGACACCATCTCTCCCTGTCCCCTTAAATATACCTCACTACCTAGGGCACAGCTAGAACACTGTGAACAGGTTTGATCCCCTTATCTGCTGGACGACAGACTGTCCTCAGAGGCAGTCCAGAGAAGGTTCACTGGGCAGACCCAGGAATGGAGGAGCGGCTGTGAAGGTGGGGCTTCTACTTGTTGGAGTGTGGAAGAATGGGGTGACCTCAATGAAACACATAAGATTCTTGGGGGGGGGGTGTCTTGAAGAGTTCTGACCCGAAACGTCAGCTTTCCTGCTCCTCTGATGCTGCCTGGCCTGCTGTGTTCCTCCAGCTCCACACTGTGTTATCCCTGACTCCAGCATCAGCATTTCCTACTATCTCTGTAGATACGGAGAAGATGTTTCTTGTCATGGCAGTGTAGGATCAGACAGCATAATCACAGAACAAAAACAAAGTCGCTGGAAAAGCTCAGCAGGTCTGGCAGCATCAGTCAAGGAACTATCAGTTCTGAAGAAGGGTCACCAGACCCGAAACGCTAAGCCTGTTTTTTACCCCCTTCACAGGTGCTGCCAGACCTGCTGAGCTTTTCCAGTGACTATTTTTTTGTTCCCGATTTACAGCATTCGCAGTTCTTTTGGTTTTTATTTAGCATAATCACAGAGTAATTTAAATTAGAGAAAAGAAGGAATTTCTTCTCTAAGAGCGTAGTGAAATCGTAAAATTCTTTATCTGAGGGTGCGGGGACATTAAGTACATTCAAAGCTGAGACAGATTTTTAAGCAGGAAGGGAGTCAGGGTTAGAGATAGTAAAGTGGAATGAAGGATTATCAGATCAGCCCTGATCTCATTGAATGGTGGAGAGGGCCTAATAGGCCAAATGGCCTACCTCTGCTCCCACCTCTACAGGGCTCACATGACTTAGCACATCTCCCCATGTAATAGCTCCTGTGCATCTCTTTTGGGTTTCCTTCACCTTCTCATCCTGCCTACTCTACCACCCTCCCTCTCTCCTAGGCCACCCTTGGCCATCCTGATCAGGGCTTCACCTCTGCCATGTCACGCTGTTCACCTCTAAACTGCAAATATAACTGCACGCTGTTATTCTTGATGCCCACGCATTTTTCCGTGACTGTACACGTGGGGGCTAGGTCTACCCGTGGAGCGCTTCTCCACTTGCCTCATTCCACCTTACGTTCTTCTCCTCTTCCGATAAGCTTGTTCTCTTCTTTTTCCCTGGAAAGATGAAAGGAAATAAATCACTGTTGGGTACTGGTAGAGATGGCTCACCAACACTTTCTGCCCTTTCTGTTACTGCCCCTCCTCAGAAGGGGAATGGCAGACAGGATACACTATAACACATGAAACACCTTGCAAAATGGGGCTGAGAGAAATAAGAATGCAGCTTTATTCACGGAGTCACACAGCACAGAAGCAGACACTTCAGTCCAACCAGTCTATGCTGACTATGTTCCCAAACTAAACCAGCCCCACCTGCCTGTGCTTGGCCCATATCCCTCCAAACCTTTCCTGTTGATGAACTTATCCGAATGTTTTTTAAACATTGCAAGCATTCCCGCATCCACCACTTCCTCTGGAAGTTCATTTCACATTCGAACCACTGCGTGCATAAGTTGCTCCTTAGGTCCCTTTAAAATCTTTCTCCTCTCACCTTAAAAATAAGCCCCATTGTTTTGAATTCCCCTGCTCTGTAGACAAGACCCTTGCCATTCACCTTATTTATACCCCTCATGGTTTCATAAACCCTCTGTAAGGGTTTATAAAACCCTTAAGCCCTTGACAAACCCACTCAACTTCCTACTCTCCAGTCAAACAAGTCCCAGCCTATCCATATAATGGAACCCTCCACTCCTGGAAATATCCTGGTAAATCAGAGATAATGGGAACTGCAGATGCTGCAGAATCCAAGATAACAAAGCATGAGGCTGGATGAACACAGCAGGTCAAGCAGCATCTCAGGAGCACAAAAGCTGACGTTTTGGGCCTAGGCCCCTCATCAGATTTTTTCAGGTCTAGGCCCGAAACGTCAGCTTTTGTGCTCCTAAGATGCTGCTCGGCCTGCTGTGTTCATCCAGTTCCACACTTTGTTACCTCAATATCCTGGTAAATATTTTCTGAACCCTCTCCAGCTTAATAATTTCCTTCCTATAATAGGGCGACCAGAACCGGACAGAGAGCTCCAGAAGAGGCCTCATCAATGTCCTGTACAACCTCACCGTGACGTCGCAACTCTTATACTCAAAGGTCTGAGCAATGAAGGCAAGCGTGCTAAACGCCTTCTTAACCCCCCCGTAGAAGCTAGAAGGAGGGGAGCAGAGGGATCTGAAGCACAGTCACTAAAGGTAATAACGTGGGTGAACCAGAACAATAAAAAGTTGAAACAAAAACAGAAATTTCCAAAAAAGCTCAGCAGGTCAAGCAGCGTCGGTAGACAGAAAGTTGTCTCTCCACAGGAGCTGCCAGACCTGCTGAGTTTTTCCAGCAATTTCTGCTTCCATTTCTGATTTCCAGCATCTGCAGTCCTTTTGCTGGTTTTTGGTTCACTCGAAAAATAAGTCAAGCAGTGGGATTCATTCCCAGTGAGGTCAAACTCCAAATTAGAAAAGCTGTGTAAGGCTTAAAGCACTTGGCACAGTGGGAATGCCGCTGAGCCAGAAATCTAGAGGCTAATGCTCAAGGAACACGGGTTGAATCCCACGTCAGCAACCAGTGGGACTCAAATTCAATGAATTCACAAAAGCTGGAAGTGAATCCCCTTCCATAACAGTCATCATTGTTGGTGTGTCCTAGAATCAGAAAATCTGGTCTGGCCTATGTGTGGCTCTTAATTGCCTGGCAAAGCCCAGATTCGATACAGCAAATAAAGAGAGTTGGGAAGAAGGGTCTGAAACTAAAATGCAGGTTGAGTGCCAGAAATAATTTGTAAAACTAAACCTGATTGGATGAGAGTTGAAATAACAGAGATTGGACAACACGGTGGCCCAGTGGTTAGCACTGCTGCCTCAGAAGCCAGGGACCCAGGTTCATTCCACCCTTGGGTGACTGGGTGGGTTTCCTCTGGGTGCTGCAGTTTCTTCCCACGGTCCAAAGACGTGCACTCGTGCTAAATTGCTGACAGTGTCCAGGGATATGCAGGCGTAGGTGGGTTCGCTGGGGGGAATGCTGAGTTATAGGTAGGGGGACTGGGTCTGGGTGGGATCCTCTTCAGAGGTTTGGCATGGACTTGATGGGCCAAATGGCCTGCTTCCACACTGTAGGGATTCTATGAAGTATTCATGGCCTTTTATCATCCAGTAGTAGTTTCAGACTTTTCATTTGCCAAATAATGAGAGCAAGGAAATCACTTGCTCATTAAACAGTCCAATTGGCATCCCATCCATTACCACCACATGGCTCCCTAGTTCCACTCCAAGCAACAAACTAACATGATTTGGAACTATACTGGCCATTCCTCCACTGTTGCTCTCACCCTAACAGCAGCATGAGTGTATGCATTCAGCACAGAGTACAGAGGTGCAAGGCAGTTCACTTCTTCTTGAGATCAATGAGGTTGGGGGCGGGGGGGGGGCAAGGGATGAGCAACAAATGCTGGCCTTGCCAGCGATCCCCGAGTGGATAAATTGGGAATGATTAAAAGCCACAAGACTCTTCAATTACAGTTTTATCCTTCAGATGGCTCAGATGCCCTTTTGCGGGCGGTAGTTGAGAGCGGATCACCGTCAGGGTGCCAACACAAAATGGTATGTGCGGCTTTAGCACTGTGCTACGGCATCATAGAGTCAGCACTACAACCGCTTACAACTGTACAGTGCCCACTAACGCAGTGTTAGTTGCAGCAACATCAAAAAAATACATTTTGAACACCAAGCCTCAGAAGTAAATGGTAAGGAGCCCCTTGAAGAAGAATGAACAGCTGTGGGTTAAGAGTATAGGAGTTGAGGGGTCACGGGGAGGCTGTACAGAACAGTGGTCATGCCATTTTTGGAATATTGCGTGCAATTTTGGTCTCTCTACTATAGATGTTGTGAAACTTGAAAGGATTCAGAAAAGATTTACAGGATGTTGCCAGGGTTGGAGGGTTTGAGTTATAGGGAGAGGCTGAATAGGCTGGGGCTATTTTCCCTGGAGCATTGGAAGCTGAGGGGTTTATAAAATCATGAGGGGCGTGGATAGAGTGAATAGTCAAAGTCTTTTCCCCAGGATGGGGGGGGGGGGGGGGGGGGGAGTACAAAATTAGACGGCATATGTTTAAGGTGAGAGGGGAAAGATTTAAAAGGGACCCAAGAGGTAACTTTTTCACGCAGAGGGTGGTGCGTGTATGGAATGAGCTGCCAGAGGAAGTGGTGGAGGCCGGTACAGAGACAGCATTTACAAGGCATGTGGACGGGTATGTAAATAGAATGGCTTTAGAAGGATATGGGCCAAATGATGGCAAATGGGATCAGATCAAGTTTGGGATATCTGGTCGGCATCTGGTTGGAACAAAGGGTCTGTTTCCATGCTGTACAGCTCTATGAATCTACAAGTTCCACTCCAGTGCTTGAACGCACATAAACACCACAACTGATGCTCCAGTGCCCTATTGAAGGACCACTGCATGATTCAAGGTGTTGCCTTATGGATGAGACGTTAACCTCAGGCCTGGCACTCTCTCAACAAGCAGGGAAGGGTTAGCTGCATTAGCCGAGTATCTATCCCTCAAATAACTTCACAAAAGCCGACTATCTGGTCTGATCATCACACTGGTTAACCAAACCCATGGTCTGAAATGATATATTATTAGCGGCGCGTGGACACAAGTCTGTGATGTGGACACCACAAATGCAGGGGAGAGAAAGGGAAACTGAATAGGAAATGCGTTTAATCAGAATGGGAGGTGCTGTGGGCAAGATAAGACCTCAAAGTGCATTGCAGGACATGGGGCACAAATCCAGAGAAAGGCGTGAGGATTTTTTCTTATTCTTTCAGAGGACATGGGTGCCACTGGCTGGACCGAGCATTTGTTGCCAATCCCTAACTGCCCACCTCAAGAAGGTTGGGGTGAGCTGCTTTGTTGAACTGCTGTAGTCCATGTGGTGTAAGGAGACCCCCTCTGTACCTTCAGGGAGTGAGTTCCAGGATTTTGACCCGGCGACAGTGAAAGACCGACCGATATATTTCCAAGTAGGGACAGTGAGGGGCTCGGAGGGTGAGCGGACAGGGGGTAGCTGTTCCCACGTATCTACTGCCCCTCGTCATTCTTGATGGAAGTGGGTCGTGGGTTTGGAAGCTGGGGACTTGGTGAGGTGCTGCAGTACATCTTGTGGATGGTACACACTGCTGTTACTGAATGTTGCGGGGGGGGGGGGGTGTCAGATGTTTGTGGATGTGGGGAAAAATTAGTGGGGTGCTTATCCCAGATAGTATTGCACTCCTTGAGAGTCATTGGAAATGAGCTCATCCAGTAAAGGCCATCAGACGAATAGCTGATCTCATCATGGTCAACTCCACTCCCCCGTCCCTTACCCACACCCTGACCGATCCCACTCCCCCGTCCCTTACCCACACCCTGACCGATCCCACTCCCCCGTCCCTTACCCACACCCTGACCGATCCCACTCCCCCGTCCCTTACCCACACCCTGACCGATCCCACTTCCCTGTCCCTTACCCACTCCTAAGGGTCCTGCCACTCACTGCATAATTTCCACCTGTACTTGACCTTCACATTTTCACCTCACATTTTTCCAGATTAAATCTGCCATTTTTCTACCCGTGCTTCCAGCTGATATTTATCCTGCTGTATCCTCTGACAATCCTCATCACTAGCCGCAATGCCAACAATCTGTGTAGCATCCACAAACGTACTAATTAGACGTTACATTTAAGTGAGGGGGGATAGATTTAAAAGGGACGTGAGGGGCAACTTTTTCACGCACAGGGTGGTGTGTGTATGGAAGCAGCTGCCAGGGGAGCTGGTGGAGGCTGGTACAATTACACAATTTAAAAGGTGGACAGGTATATGAATCAGAAAGGCTTAGAAAGAAAATGGGACTAGATCAGTTTAGGATATCTGGTTAGTGCTGACAAGTTGGACCGAGGGGTCTATTCCTGTGCTGTATAACTCTATGACTCAAAATGGAGAAATTCCTACTCACGTCAGTCCTCAGCCATCGTCCTCTCATCCTGAGACTATGTCCCTTCTCCATGGTCTAGACTCCCCAGCCAGGGGAGAAACCACTTCTGAGTGTCTACATTGTCGACCCCTTCATAATCTTGTTACGTTTCACTGGATCACCACCATCCTGCTAAACCCCAGGGAATTTTAGACTCAATTTGTTCAGCGTCTCATCACAGGATGAACCCCTCATCCGAAACAAAAACAGAAATTGCTGGGGATACTCAACAGCGTGTGTGGACAGAAAGCAGAGTTAACATCTTGAGTCCAGTGATCCTTCAGCAGAATTGATTGTCACTCAGAAAAGGTATCATAATTGCTCAAGACAGGGGCTGGGGATGGGTAATGAAGTGAGAGACTAGGTGGAGACAAAGCCCAGAGGGAGTTAGCCAAACAAGGGGATGGAAAATGGTGCAGCGGGAAGGTGGAAAGCTGATGATCGGGACCACAAGTCCTGTGAAAATAGGCTGGCTGTGCTGAAAGCAGCCCATGTGATGACAAGGCCTGAGGTGTGGGAGGTGGTACAGGACATAGCTGATGATGTTCTGGCCCTAAAATTATTGATTCTCGGCCTGAGTCCTGAAAGCTGCCAGGACCTCCAAGCAAAAAATGAGATCCTGTTCTTCCAGCTTGCAATGAATTTCACTGGAGCACTGCAGCAAGCCCAAGGCAGAGATGTCTGCCAGGGAATACGGTGGTGTGTTGAAATAGCAAGCAACTAGAAGCCTTCGCCCTTACCCCTCATCCAAAGGACATTCCTGTGAACTAACACTGTACCATTTGCAAGACAAATCTACCCTTCAAGTATGAAATCCAGAGCTGCATATAGTACTCCAGGTCGGGTCTCACCAGAGCCATTTACTGTTGTAGTAAGATTTCCCCATTCCTATGCCCTTGTAATATGGGCCACTTGCCCTTTGTGAAAGGCTTTAAAATTAGTGGCGAAAAGTTGAGATTTAGCAAATCAGTAGCTCAGAAAAAAACATCACGAGCACAACCAAATGTTAGAAAAGTTGGCAATTAGATTAGATTAGATTCCCTACAGTGTGGAAGCAGGCCCTTCGGCCCAACAAGTCCACACCACCCCTTGTAGCATCCCACCCCGACCCATCCCCCTATAACCCACACACCCCTGAACATGTGGCAATTTTGCACGGCCAATTCACCTAGCCTGCACATCTTTGGACTGTGGGAGGAAACCGGAGGACCTGGAGGAAACCCACGCAGACACAGGGAGAATGTGCAGACTCCACACAGACAGTTGCCCGAGGCCGGAATTGAACCTAGGTCCTTGGTGCTGTGAGGCTGCAGTGCTAACCACTGAGCCACCGTGCCATCCTGATGAAGACTTTTGTAAACCTTCCAGGTCTGAACAGAGAAACTGAGCCAAGATGGAGTGCTGGGTTGAAAGCAACACCAATGACAAACTGAGAAATTGCTTTATCAGGACTGGTATTGATAAGCTGCAAGGCGGGGGGGGGGGGGGGGGGGGGGGGGGGGCGGAGATCATAGGGATAGCTTGGGAGAAGCATGGATAGGAATGTTCGCATGAGGAAAGGGATTTAAAGGGGAGGGTACGATTGTGATACAACGAGGGATCACGGAGGCTGGAATCACCACACAAATGTGGGAAGCTCGTTGTTACAGAGTCTGAGGCAGGAGAAGAAGGGAAAAGATCTCAGTGGGGAACATGCTGTGATTCTGGGTGGGCAATACAGAACAAAGAGAATGTGTGGAACTAAGTGTGGTAGTCCAAGGACGAGACAGGCCAGAAGTATGATTCAGACAGAAGGGGCAAGTGATATAGCGTACAGCCAGATGGAGGGGTAGCATGAGGGAAGAAGTCCTCAACCTCACCTGCATCAAGACCTTGACATCAGTGCGAAGCTAGGTGCTTTATTCACGGACGAACGTACATTTTGGAAGCGGATGCTGAGAGGCAGCAATGATAGCCACTTTTCTAACATCCAGTGTAGATTAACAGGAACGAGGAAAGGTGTAGGAACAAATGGGAGGCACCCGGGCTGGCAGAAGCTGAGAATCAGAATGGGGCTGAAGGAGACTATGCGGCCCATTGAGCCCATGCCAGCTCTCCGTACAGCAAATCAGTCAGTCGCTCGTGCTGGGTTTGAAAGCTTGAGGAAAGTTGATGCTGAGGTAAAGGCAGAGCCGCCCACAACAGATATGGTTCAGACCACCGAGAAAGCATGGTCAGAACCACAACCTCTCCCCAAACCCCGCATCGGCACAAACACTGCTCACCTCTGAAAAGCACAGAGACGTGGAGCTGGGAGCTCTCCTGCCTGTAGGCTGCCAGTCCGCCCACTCTCAGCATCCTCTCAGCTGTTCGGCCCTCACATTGCTTTCATTCTCGCCTTGGCTGAAGCTCACGGCTGTCCCCGGGCGCCGCTGCCTGCCGTGGTCCGTGTCCCTGTCCCCGCTCCTGCTCTCCAGCTGCGTCCCTCATTTCCACCCGACCCTCCCCCCACCCTCCCCCCAGAACAAGGACAGCTTCACAGAGCGGAGCAAGGAGAGTCACATGACCGCAGACAACAATGCAAAATCACATGACAACCAGATGGAACTGAGGTCACACGACAAGGCATCAGCAGGCAACAATGGGTGTCACATGACAATGGGGAGAATCATGGTCACGTGACAGCATGCAACAATGGGTAGAATCATGGTCAGGTGACAGTGTGCAACAATAGGCATCACATGACAATGGTTAGAATCGTAGTCAGGTGACAGTGGCAACAATGGCCGATTCTGGAGAACTGCGCAAGCAACGCATGGGTTGACCATTACATTCGCCTCCCTCTTCCGATAGAGTGGATAACGCTTGGCTGCAGGTCTGGCTGGTTAATTTCAGGAACGGGAGAGGGAGGTGAGATCCCTTGCCGACAAAAGCACCGCTGAAAGAAGGGCCACTTTTGTGACTTTAGAGCCAGCCAAAGGTCCTCGGTGACAGCGCAGCGCTTTCAAAAGTGCCAAACAATGCAGCCACCACTTTTCACGCACAGTAAGATCCCACAAGCAAATAAAAGGGGCTGGCTAACAAAATAAAACTGTTACATCCGTAGCAGGAATACTTAATAAATTCTCAGCAGCTCTGCACATTAAACAAATCGCCTCCTGGTCTTACACTCAAATGATGGAGTTTGAGATTGACTCAATTTAACATATCCAGTATCTGCAAATGGGAGGTTTGTGGCTCGCGGCCTGGTCTCCGTGCTCCAGGCACGGGGCCGCTTTGGAATTTGACAGCCAAGGAAGGCTCAGTGGTAACAGCCACAGCCAAACAGTTCAGACACCAACCAGAAAACCATTCCAATGCAGGCCAAGTGCAGGCAGTAAGAGCTGGAGAGATTCCAGGTGGGAAGAGGTGACAGGAAGGAAATTTAAGCCTCCACCAACCTTACCTCCAGGCTCCAAACTGCACATCCAAGTAGATGGTGCAACAGCTACTCTGAGGGCTGTGGTGGTCAGTTCAGTTGGCTGGACAGCTGGTGCGGATGAGGCCGGTGCCGACAGTGTCAGGGTCAGAGATTTCCATTCCAGCAGGAAGGTGGGGAGGCATGGGGGCGGGATTCAGGACTTGCCTCTTCTGCCCACCTTGTGGCGGCAGTCACAGCACAGAGCATCTGACCTGCCTTCGGGCAGGGAATGAGACAATGACCTGGAAATATTCTTTCCACCCATTCCCCCCCATCTTGAAGCAAGAAAATGAGTAAGAAATTAAATTAGAACACAAGGTTGACTCCAACTTTCACTAGTTTGAAAAGATTTCACTCCGATTGCCACAGCCACCATGAACAAACACTTCTTCAGCAGGTCACTCAAATCCACATGCATCAAATTCCAAATACAACCCGTTTCTCCAGTTGCCAGAATGCTCTAATTCTTGAATCTTTGTTATTCCCGTCTCTCGCCACTCAAAGAAGTTTAGTCTTTCCACGTGAATTCAGGGCATGAACCACTGGAGGTGCTGAGATTTTGTAGTGATTGATACAACCAAGCAGCTTGCTAGGCCATTTCAGAGGTCAGATGAGAGTCGGCCACATTGTTATGGGTCTGAAGTCACATGTAGGCCAGACTGGGTAAGGATGTCGGATACCCTTCCCATTGAAGGACATCTGCCATTGACAGCTGACTATGGTTTCACTGTCATCAGTAGGTTCTGAATTCCAGATCTTTATTGGATTCAAGTTCCACCATCTGCCAATGCGGGATTCAAACCTGGGTCCCCAGCACAGTAGCTGAGTTTCTGGGTTAACAGTCTAGCAATAATACCACTAGGCCATCAGCTTCCCCTCAGAATCTCTTCCTTGTAGTCTTTTACCCCATTTGAAAAATTTGCATTTCCAATGGCTCCCCCACAATTCTTTCTCCTTAACAAATATCAGATTAAGTAACCGTTATTTCATGGAATCATTCTGTGAAATCTCCTCTGCACCCTCTGAAGGACTCCCGGACCCTTATCACAGTGCAGCACAACTTCATTTACGAAGCCCAGGAACCCGTGTGCTTCACAAGCCACACCCTCTTGGCACGCCCAGCCACAGTCAACTTACAACAGACAATGGAGTACATTTGGGACCACCACACTGAAACGGGAAGAAAGAAGCCATGAAAACCGCTTTGTTAATTTAGACATTTTAATATCTTAAAGGATCAGTTTTTCAGCAGTATAGAGGGAAGTGGTGCCTGGTTTGGGCCTTCATTGTTGTTGCATTGAGCGAACAACGAAACAAGATGATCCTGGTGCCCAGCCAACCCCTCAGACAGCCCTCAAGTTCAGTGTGAGGACTGCACATGGACGTCGTTAGTCAGACACAACTTGAGTCACTCAACAGTGCAGCCACTTGTTGTAGGAACTGAAGAAGCCAAGGCCAGTGTTGAAAATGATCCACTGGCAGGACAGTTACGCCAACACAGCGAGCCCTGGAAAGCAGGTGTCACGTGGATGTCTCCGGCCGCAGGCACTCCTTCAATGCCGGCTGGTCTGCGACCAGGTCATGGGGAGCTCTGCACCGCTTGTCCTGCACTGTCCTCAAGGTTGGATTTTGCTGCAGCAAAACTTTGCACACCTCCTGGTGACCCATCTCTGCAGCCTAACGAACAAAAGACACCCATCAAAAGAAAGAAGCAGAGTGGGGCAAGGGGGTTTAAAATCTGTGACAGTCAGAGGATGCAGGCAGGGGAAATCACACACTTGCGAAGCGCATGTCACAATTTGGACTACGACTCTCCTGGTCTTTTCTCAGATACCTCCCTAAATCTGGTCAGAGACTACAACAAAGAGGCAGCTGTTCAGACTTGCTCAAACATTAGCTCTTGCTGCTGTCAATGCAAAAACTTGCATTTCTTTCATAGCTTTCACAGCCTGAGGACGATCAAAGGTGGTTTCCAGTTAACAAGGAACTATTGTAGAGTAATTGCTGTTGCTGTGTAGGAAATGCAGCAGCCAATTTGCTTAGAGCAAGCTCCCCCAAACAATGGAGGAATAATACCCAGGTTATCTGCTGTCTATTTTTAAGTGGTGCTGTTTCAGTGGGTAACAATTACCAGATCAGTCTGTGCCACTTTTAAATCTGGCCTGTGGCACATCGCCCAACCCCCGGCTTTCCCCACCCCCACGCCCCAACCAATTTCAGTCACTCTACCCTTGGCAGAAGTATTTTCAGTTACTGAGCCGTAAACTTTGGACCAAATCCAAAAGACCTGTGCATGATGTAATTCAGAAACAAAAACAGAAGCTGATTAGAAAGCTCAGCCGGTCTGGCAAAGTTAACGTTTTGGATCCGGTGACCCTTCCTCAGTACTCAGGCCCGAAACATTCACTCTGATTTCTCTTCACAGATGCTGGTATTTTCTAGCAACATCTGTTTTTGTTTCTAAACTTTGGGGCATCCATCCTAAAGCTGCCCAACTCCTTCTCCACTGGCAAGGCACTGGTGAAAGCCTTCACTTCTTAGATCTTTCGGTCACGTACCCCAGTATTGCCTCTAGTCAGTCAGGGTGTTAGCTGATTTGATGACTACACCAACAGCACTATGTAAATGCAGGTTGTTGTTGAGATGAGAAAACTGTGTCACTCTGGGATGTGCAACCAGGTGGTCATCAAGTGAAATGAGCCAGCAAAGGGAACAAAATAAAAAGTGTTTGAAAGATTTCTCCCTGTTGCCTGGATGTAAGGGGTTCCGCAAAAATCTTGCGGGGATAGGGAAATATGCTGAAAGCGTCACACTACCTTGTGTAGAGGTGTCGCACCATCATCGTCTGTGATTGCAGGGATAGCTCCGTAGGACAGTAACAACTGCAAGACGGAGAGGTGGCCACAGTAGGCTGCTCGGTGAAGAGGGGTCGCCCCTCCTTTGGTCTGAGCGTTGCTGTTTGCTCCCTTCCTCAGTAAGTACTCGCAGATTTCGTAATCACCATGACGACTGGCATAGTGCTGTGGAGAAGACAACAAACTGGTCGGGAACTGTTTGGTGAAGAATCAGTTCTAATCCTCAGACTAATGCTGAGCCCTTCTGTCATGTTCTTCACTGACCATTCCGACACAGAAGGTCCTTTGGCTCATTGTGCCTGTGACAGCTGTACTCGTTCCCTAAAGCTCTGAATTTGTCTTTCAAAAGTGGAACCAGCTTTCTCTGGCCCTTCAGAGAGCTCATCTTGCACCCTCTCTGTTGAAGACTATGGCGCAGCGGTAATGTCATTTGAATAGTAATTCACATAGAATCATAGTCACAGAATCATACAGCATGGAAGCAGACCCTTAGGTCCAAACAGTCCATGCTGATCACAATCCCAAACTAAACACAGCCCCAACTGTCTGCGCCTGGCCCATTTCCCTCCACGTACTTATCCAAAGTCTTTTAAAGGTTGTCACTGTACCCGCATCTATCACTTCCTCTGGAAGCTCATTGCAAACATGGACTTACTCTCTGCGTAAAAAAAAAACTGGCCCTCATGTCTATTTTAAATCTTCCTCCTCTTGCCCTAAAAAACAAGCCCCCACCCGAGGGAAAAAAAACTGTTATTCTCCTTATCTATACCCCACATGATTTTGTGAACCTTTATATGTTCAGCTCCAGCGAAAACAAAAATCCAAGCCTATCCAGCGATAACACAGTGAAGAGCTGGATGAACACAGCAGGCCAAGGAGCATCTCAGGGGCACTAAAGCTGATGTTTCGGGCCTGGATCGAGGCACGAAACATCAGCTTTCCTGCTCCTAAGATGCTGCTTGGCCTACTGTGTTCATCCACCTCTGCACCTTATTATCTCAGATTCTCCAGCATCTGCAGTTCCTATTAACTCAGCCTATCCAGCTTCTCCTTGTAACTCATATCTTCAAATCCCACATGAAAAGGTTAATGCTCTGGGGACATTGAAAACAATGGTTTCCGCCCCGTTTGGTGTCTGTTAAGTTTGTCACATGTGTAAACGGAATTCGAATTAATGCTAGAGTAAGACAAAAGAATTCATTTTGTGTCTATTGTATTCATGTTAACTTAAGCCCAGATGAGTGGACTAATGGGTCATCAGTTACGTGGCATCTAATGGAAGTGTCAAATTTCAAATTGGCATTAATTTTTAACCCTTGATCAGGGTTGTCCTTTGTATTCTGAATTTCTTTTTTAAAGATGTGGTTATTTAGCACTGCTGCCTCTCAGTGCCAGGGTCCAGATTCGATGCCGGCCTCGGGTGACTGTCTGCGTGGAGTTTGCACGTCCTCAGTGTGTCTGCGTGGGTTTCCACTGGGTTGCTCCGACTTCCTCGCACAGTCCAAAGATGGATGGGTTGGCCGTGCTAAGTTGCCTGGTGGTCTCCAGGTATGTGCAGGCTAGGTGGATTAGTCGTGGGAAATGCAGGGATAGAGTGGGGAGGTAAGGCTGGGTGGGATGCTGTTTGGAGGGTCAGTGTGGGTTTGATGGGCCAAATGGCCTGCTTCCACGCTGTAGGCATTCTATCAAAGTTAACTTTAAACTAATAACAACATCACTTCCATTCAGTAAATGGCATTCCACAGCAGCAGCTAATGAAATTTAGTCTAAATTTTAATTAAAAACTCACCGTGGATGAGAATGAAATTGTGCAGTTAGCTCAAGGGCAAGTAAGGGTGGGCAGACAATGTTGGTGTTGCCAGCGATATCGACGTCCCATGAATGAATGAAAAATGCCCAGAACTGAACATTATCCTCTAGGCAGAACCTAACTGTAAATGGTAAACCATATGGTACCTTCCTTGCTTTAGTAGTCAGTGCCTCTATAATAAATTAATGAGCCCTTGTGCTTTCTTTTCCAAAAAAAGTCTTCTCAAGCAGCCCAACTCTCAGCAAGGTTTGTGTACGAGAACAAGGACTGAGTGCTAATAGACTGCTCTTGCATTCCTCCTTGTGGCTGCTTCAAAAATATCGGCATGGGCCTCAGAGCACTTTTCATTAAACCAGGAAGCTTTGGAAACAACATGATCCGAAACATTGATAGTAGGAACTGTCGATGCTGGAGCATCTGAGATAACAAGGTGTAGAGCTGGATGAACTGTCCCACCTGCAGAATAAACGGTGTCACTGTGAAACTGCTGGGGTTCCAGCGAATGACAGGACATGGGGAAGAAGCCACAGATGGAATACCTGCCTTTACTGGTCAAGGCATTGAATGCGAGAGCAGGGAGGTTATAATGGAGCTGGACAAGACAAGAGTGAGGCTACAGCTGGAGGACTGGATGCAGTTCTGATCACCCTACTGCAGGAAGGACGTGATTGCACGAGAGTGCAGAGGAGATTCACCAGGATGTTGCCTGGGCTGAAGCTACGGCGACAGACTAGCGGGTTGTTTGCTTTCAAGCAGAGTAGGGCGGGGGTGATCTGACTGAGCTATACAAAGTTACGAGAGGCACAGACATTCCCCCTTAGTAAAGGGGTCAATAAATTGAGGAAGGCAGGAGTTGGGGGCACAGTTTTGGGGTACAGCATGAAGGGATTTGGTGGGTATCTGGGACTCACTGCCTGAAAAGGTGAGCCCTGAAGACACTGAAGAAGTATTTAGATGACCACTTCAAACACCAGAGGATACAAGGCCACAGGGCAAGTGCTGGGAAATGGGATCAGAATGGATAGATGTGGACATGATGGGTCAAACAGCCTTTTCCCATGTGACTCTCTCAACCTCATCTGAACTTAGAGAGATGCGACATTGATCCATCTGGCATAAGCCCCGACCTCAAAGCGCCCACACATCAGCGTACCTCCTGTGACCCGAATCATTTTGGTCTCCCCCAGTGCCTGTCCAAGGTTTCCTCTCAGGTTCGCCAACCTAAACCCCCAAATTTGATTTGCTGGAGCCGGAACCCGTGACTCTCTGCCTTTGGAGATGGCCGACAGAGCTGAGGCACCACTCACCAATGCAGTGTAGCCTGACAGGTCAGGCAAACTGGGATCCGTTCCCTTCTCCAGGAACATCCGTACTCTGCTGAAGTCGCCGCTACTGGCTGCTGACCAGATGCCTGAACCGGGGGGAAAAGGAGGGAAATGCAGTCAGATGCCATTCCGATTATTTAACTGACACAACTTCCATCTCGAATGCACTTCCAAGGACTTGATGAATTATTGCAAGTTGATACTGCGGCTGCGTTCAGGGGTGCACACCTGACCTTCACAGCCCTCTGTGTTAGACATCTGAGAGGCAGTGGTATAGTGGTCATGTCACAGGAGCAGTCAAACCAGACTGCCCAGAGGAACACTATGGGAACACAGTTTCAAGTCGCACCTGGCAGCTAGTGGAATTTAAATGCTCTGAATAAAATATGGATTTTGATAGTTATGGGGAGCATGAAATAATCACTGATCGTTGATAAAAAAAAACCCACTTGGTTCAACCAGTGTTCTCTAGGGTAAAGAAATCTGCTGTCCTTTACCCGGTATGGACTACACATGAACGCAGAGTCACCGCAATGAGGTTGATTCTTAACTGACTGTGGAAACGGCCCAGTGGCCACTGAGTTCACGGGCAATTAGGGACAGGCAGTGAACGAGCAGGTATCTGTCAAGAGAAAGTTAAAACTGTTAAGTCACCTTTCTTCAGAATGGTTCTGTTAGTTCTGAAGGAGGGTCACTGGGTTCAAAAAATTAACTGTTTCCTCTCCTAATCAGACCTGCTGAGTTTCTCCAGCAATTTCTGTCTCTGCGTGAACCGTGTTAAAAAGCAAGCTGTCAAAAGAACACCAGAAATAGGAACAACTGCAGACCATTTGGCCCTTCGAGTCTGCTGCATCATTCAATACAATTGTGGGTGCTGTTGGGCCTCCACCCCACCTTTCTGTCTCTCCACACATCCCCCAATTCCCCGAGAGAACCAAAGATAGTCATCCACAGAAAACAAACAATTGCAAATGCTGGAATCCGAGATAAGCAAAAACAAGGAGGGTCACTGAACTTGAAACCGTAGCTTTTATTTTCTCTTCACAGATGCTGCTAAAAACTCTGCTGCGTTTCTCCAGCCACTTCTGTGCTTGTTTCTCAAAGATGCAACGCTCCTAGCCTTAAATGTATTCGAAGATGGAGCATCCAAAATCCTCTGGAAAAGACCAAAGATTCACCAACTCTATGGTAGAAATTCCTCCGCACCTCAGTCTTAATCAGTTTGCCCCTTCTCCTGATTCTCCAAGTCGTAAATCCCCAGCTGGGGATCTCATTCGGTCAAGCCTCATCACAATCTTTTACGTTTTACCTCTCAGTCATCTCAACTCCAGAGAATATTTCTCAGAGGCCACCGTAGCAACCAATCTCGTGAACCTCCAGTGCAAATACATCCTCAGAGACAGAAACCAAAACTGTGCACCGTACTCCAGGTATAGTCTCACGAAAGCCCTGTCATATTGCAGCAAGAAATTTGTTATGCTTGCACCCTTCACAATAAATTGTAAAAAGTCAGCAAGTTATGTTACAGCTCTACAAAGCTGCATTTCGAATATAGCATGCAGCTCTGGTTACCACATTACCAGGACGTGGATGCTTTGGAGAGGTTTACCAGGATGTTGTCTGGTCTGGAGGGTTTCAGTTATGAGGAGAGGTTAGATAAACTCAGGCTTGTTTTCACTGAGACAGAGGGTGAGGGGCGACCTATTGGATGTCTACAAAATTACGAGCAGCATAGATAGGGCGGATAGTCAGAGGCTTTTTCCCAGGATGGAAAATTCAAATACAAGAGGGCGCAGGTTCAAGGTGAGAGGAAAGCTTGGGGGAGAAGTGTGAGTAAAATTTTTAACCCAGAGTATGTTGGTGCTTGGAATGCACTGTCAGTGGAGGTGATGGAAGCTGACATATTAGCAACAGTTAAGGCGTATCTTAATAGACATATGAATGGGAGGCAAATAGAGGGGACAGAAACTGAGCATGGGCACTAAGTAGTGGCTCTAAATAAGGACTAGGAGTCAGTGAAGGCTTGTTGGGCTGAAGGGCCTATTCCTGTGCTGTATTGAACTGTATTTGTTTTGCATTATTGTATAAATGCCAACATCCCATTTGCTTTTTGTCGCTGCATGCCATCAATTTTGCTATAATTTGAACAAGAACACCCGAGTCTCTCTTAACATCAATATTTACAAGGCACAGAGTCATAGTCATCCAGCATGAAAATGGGCCCTTCGGTACAAGTTGCCTTGGCTGACCAGATATCCCATAATTAATCTAGTCCCATTTGCCAGCATTTGGCCCCAACCCGCTAAACCCTTCTTCCTCACGTACCCGTCCAGATGCCTTTTAAATGTTGTAATTGTACCAGCCTCCACCACTTCCCCTGGCAGCTCGTTCCATACACGAATCACTCCCTGTGTGAAAAACAGGTCACTTTTAAATCTTTCCGCTCTCACCTTAAACCTATGCCCTCTAGTTTTGGACTCCCCTACCCTGGCTAAAAGACTTCACCTATTCTCCCCATCCATTCCCCTCGTGATTTTATGAACCTCTATAAGGTCACCCCTCAGCCTCCGATGCAACTAGTCCCAGCCTACTCAGCCTCTCACTCCAGCTCAAACTCTCCAACCTGGGCAATATTCCTTGTATATCTTTTCTGAACCCTTTGAAGTTTCACGACATCTTTCCTTTAGCAGGGAGACAAGAAATGAAGGAAGGATTCCAAAAGTGGCCTAACCGATGTTCTATACTGCCAAAACAGGATAGCCCAACTCCTATACTCAATTCACCGTCCAATAAACTCTCACAAAAACAGCGTAAAAAACATTAAAAGTTTGATTCGTTGGGCCACTGCCATTAAAAATTCAAATAGCACTGTCTACCTCTGTCAAAATCCATCTCCTCCAATGTTTGGTGTACGCTGATCGGCACCGAAGAGCCATGAGAACAGCATTTACAATCCAAACCATGGTCATCAGCTGCCATGATTCCTGGCAGTGTTGCTGATAGCGGCGATACCGTAGACCCAGCTGTAGAAGAGAGCAGAGACACAATTAAGTGGAATTTGGAAATTTATCAATCTCTTTGGGCACGAGTTTGCATTCTGCAATACGCATTGCAACACATGAGTTTGGATAAAATTCCACTGTCGGCTACACCTTGGAGAGGAGACCGAGAGGAGCATCTGATTGAGGATTTCAAAATCATGAGCAGACTGGATAGAGCAGATAGGTGGCTTTTCCCGCTTGTAAAATTAACAAGAACTGAGAGGGTGCAGAGATAAAAGTGATGTGCAAAAGAAATAAGGTTAATGTGAAAAAGCAAATATATTGACACAGTAAGCACTTAGAGTGTGTGGAATGCACTGCTTAGCAGCACGGTAGAGGCAAGTTCAATTGAAGCATTCGAAAAAGCATTGTTTATTTGGTTAAAAATAATGTGCAGTGGGGGTTTTAAAAACCAGGGGATTGGCATTAGTTAATAATGCTCTTTTAGACTCGTCACAACACTCCTGTGATTCTGTAATAACTGGAATTAATAGATGAACTGAATTAGCTTTTTCATCACGTACTCAATCGAGTACAGTGAAAAGCTTACAAGTCATCACTTGCCACATCATCCGAGATACAAAATGTACCCAGGCACAAATTCTTAGGAAATAAAATAGAAAAATAAAGAAATAAAAAGCGCAGTATCACAGCCTCTGTGAGTCCTCTAGCTGTGCCAGACACACCAATGTAGGGGTTGCCACTCCTAAGGTGCCACCTCTTTGGCACTGGGTCTCACCATGCGCAGTAAACAGGAATCACGTAAGAACACATTAGCACTCTGGAATGATGAACATTTTTATCCTCGACTGTTAAAAAGTTACAGCTTCCATTGTCAGCCTGCATTGATTTAGGTGGTTGTCTCGACAGCTCCTGAATGGAAGGAGATGGTTGGCTGAGAGCTCGACATCACAACCCAGGCTCCCTATCTCTCACCATCAACCCCCTCCAGTCCCAAACCCTTCTCCAACACGCCCCCAAGTCTTCACCTGGACAGCAGAGAGAATATGGCACCCATGGTCACAGGGGAGTATTTATCAGCTTGGGAGGACGTATAAAATACCACTGGCAGAGGGGTGGGGGTCTTTCCAGCCCTCTGGGCCAATCTTTAACCCTCATCCCACATCACAACAAATAAAAAAGAGAGACCTGGTCTGCCATTAATGGGAGCTGTTGGGTGCAAATCAGCTGCAACCTTCCCTCACATGACAACACTGAAACGGCACAAAGTATTTTCTTGGGGGTAACAGACCTTAGAGCTGTTTGACAATTATGAAAAGCACGATATAAATAAGTTTAAAAATACGTTCCTTTTGCCATTTATTTACTCGCACCTTCCGCATCACCCCATACATAAACTTTGGCATCTCCCTGTGCAGGAAGAGACCATTCAGCCCATAATTCCACTACGGATGTGTGACCAGTGACATGAAACATTGACTCTACTCTTCTTTGTCCACGGATAATGAACGTTCCCAACATTCTCCAATTTTCTTTCGGGAACATTAATGTAGCCAAAACACCATATTGTGCTTGGTCCAAATGCTCAAGAATTTTGATAGTAATTAAAATGTGACAGAGTGGAATACAAATCCATAAAAACGTCATCAAAAACCTGAAAACTGCTGTTATCAGACTTGTGAATGGGCCTCTCATATATTTGAATCAATCTTTCTCTGCACCTCTGTCACTGCAACACTGTTCTGCATTCTGTTCCAATACCTTGAAGTACTTACGTAAGGTATGATTTGTCTGGTTAGCACACAAAACAATACCTTTCACTGTATCTTAGTATGTGACAATAATAAATCAAAAAATTTAGGGCAGGTGGTTGCATAGTGGCAACGGTAAAGTAATCCAGGTGGCCAGGCTAATGGACTGAAGATGGATCTTTTTGTTGAAATTTAAATTCAGTAAAAATTTAGCCTAATGATGACTATGTAATTAGCAATGAGGGAGGGGAATCTGCTGTCCTTATCCAATCTGGCCTACTTAGTGTCTCCAGAGCAACAACAATTTGGTTGATTCTTAACTGCCTTCTAGTCAATTCATGAAGGATAATAAATGTTGGCCTAGCCAGTGGTGCCCGCAGCCCATGAACAAATAAATGAAACATCAATTATTCTTAATAATCTGTCTGGTTTACTGATGTCCATTAGGTAAGGAAAACCCGGCATCCTTACCCAGTCTGGTCTACATCTGATTCCAGACTCTCAGTAAATATCGTTGACTCTTAACCACCCTCTGAAATGGCCCAATAAGCCAAGGGGCAGATCAAGGGGCAATTGGAAAAGATTACAAATATGTCAGGGCATATCCCACGTAAAAGGATAAATAATGTCAGCAAACCGGCGGGAACGTCAAGCCCGACCAAAAAACAAAGAGAAGCTACAGGAGGACTGCGGGTGAAATCCTGAGACTGCCGCACACGGTGGAAGACGGTCGGATCCGGCCCGGAGGGAAGCAAAACTGAACGCAAACGCCGCCCAAGCAAGCCCCGGTGAGTCAGCAATTGCCAACATACCCCCGACACCAAAAAAGCCGGACCACTAACGCCGGCTTGAGATCTTGGGCATGTGTCAGTCCAAACGCCATTACCCCAACTCACCTCCTCTCCGGGAGAAATGACACACAGCGCTGCTGTAACTAACTGGGCGGAAAGATACAAAGCAGCGTGGCAACCAATCAGGTAGCCCGGTGGGTGTATCAATTGCCATCCAGGAACCAATAGGAACGTGAGATTCATCACCCGCACACCCAGCCCCCCGCGGGCACGGGTTGGATTCCTTTTGAAGTCCTCCAACCCCCTCCTGCTGTTTAGTTCAAACGCAGCCTTAGTTCGCAGCGAACGGTGAAGGAAGTCCATCGCTCGCCTCTAGGTCGTGGTTAAACTCTTCCATTCGCCTTTCAGCCGCTCGAACCCCCGGAGCTGCGCTATCCGCGGCACGCTTAATACAACAAGCACCTTTCCGGGCCAGTCCTGTAGCGCCAGTGCGGTACTTTTGGAAATACCGTAACGGAGGGAACGTGGGGTCACGGCAAGGTCCCACAAACAGCAACGTGGTAACTACCGGATTTTGTTTTGTTTGCTTTGCAACATGGGCTGAGGGACAGAGAAAGCGGCTGCCTTACCCCCTGCATCTTTTAACAATGCACGCGAGTGGTCCTCAGCCCAGCATTACATCTAAAAGACGGCCACTTCTGTTAGTGCAGCAGCCCCTCGGCACTGGACGGCTGCAAGAGTCCAGATGTTTGCACTCAGGTGCTGGAGCAACGCCTGAGGCTTCTGACTCGAACCAGGGAATGGTTCACACCAGAGATAATGGGAACTGCAGATGCTGGAGATTCCAAGATAATAAAATGTGAGGCTGGATGAACACAGCAGGCCAAGCAGCATCTCAGGAGCACAAAAGCTGACGTTTCGGGCCTAGACCCTTCATCAGAGAGGGGGATGGGGGGAGGGAACTGGAATAAATAGGGAGAGAGGGGGAGGCGGACCGAAGATGGAGAGTAAGGAAGATAGGTGGAGAAGGTGTGGGTTCACACCAGCCCATAGGGAAAGATCATCACCGGCACGAAGCCCTGGGATTCCTGACTCAATAGCGTTGTGAGAGAACCATTTGTAGCACGGCTCTCCTATGACGAATGAGGAAGCTCATACAGTTTCATCTTGTCGCCTAATCAACTCCGTATTTTAATCGTGATCAGCCGCAACGACAGAACAAAATTCAGACACCAACAATTGCATTTATATAGTGCCTTTAATTTAGTAAGACACCCTGCGTTGTCTCGCAGGAACATCAAACGACATTCGACACCGCGCCAAATTCAGAGACTCAAGACAAGTTAGCCAAAACCTCGGTCAAAGAAGCAGGATTTAAGGAACATCTTGGAGAGAGACAGTAGCACTCAGTGCAAAATTAAAACCGGAAACACATCCGGCAGCATCTATGGATAGAGAAACGCGGTGGACGTCCTGGGTCTATTGCCAACAGTGCTTCTCCCTGTCGGCGCCGCCAGATCTTTCAGACTATTTTCAACACTTTTCCGTTCCTCTCTTTCCCCTGGCCACACCTCCAGCATGCACAGTATTTTGCTTTTGAATGAGTGACTTGGTGAGCTGTAGGATGTGGACAGCAGAGTTTCGAATGAGCCAGGGATTACAAAGGCCGCAGAGCGAGAAGCTAGCCAGGAGAGTACAGGAATAGTCAGGTCTAGGAGTAACAAAGGCCCCGGTCGAAAGGTTCCACAGCAGGCGACTGAGGCAGCAGTGGAGTTGGGCGATGTTATAGAAATGATCTTTTGAAACGATTGGAAGCCGAGTACAACTTCCAAATTGCAGAATAGTCTGATTCTCACACGAGACAGTTAGGGAGAGGAACAGAACCCACCAAGTGGGGAGGCAGTGGTAATGTCAAGAGACTTAACAATCCAGCACCTCAGGCTAATGTTCTGAGGACATGGGTTTGAACACCATCCTGGCAGTTGGTGGAATGTAATTCCAGATTTTTTAAAAAAAATTGAATTAAAAGCCTGGTCGGATGGTGGACAGATACTGTCAACTGTCATTCAAAACCCATCTGGTTCATTAATGCCCTTAACAGGTCTCACCTATGTGACTCCAGCCAGACTATGTCCATGCAAGTAGGGGTGTACAACCAGTGATGCCCATATCCTGTTGGCAAATAAATAAATGTTTAACAGCTCTGTAAAGTCTCATCATTTTGTTTTTTTAATGATGTTAAATTTGTAATATATCAAATGCAGCAATAAAGCACGAATGCGTGCAATTTGAAACTAATTCGGGTGAACGTGGATAGATGCGGTGCAAAGATCTCTCCCTACTCAATGTGCATACAAGTCAGAACTGATCACTTGCTTTGTACCCCTGCCACCAGATTCAATATCCAGCAATGTGCTGTGGCTGCAGTGTGTATGATGAGCTGCAGAAATGCATCATGGTCACTTCATTGGTCACCCTCTCTACCGTGACTCATGATGACGTCAGGGTCTGGTTCTCGGTGGTAAAAGCCTCCAGAATATTGATAGCAGTGAAGAACAAAGGAAGACGGCAGTTCCTTTCTCTTTCTCAGTGGTCAATGACTGGTGTTTAAGTGCCAATTTGGCCCAACAGCATTGATACAGTACAGAGGATGCACGCAGACAGAATCATTCACCAGGATAAGAACTGCTGATATTGGAAGGATTTATTCCAGAGGAATAATAACAGAAAAATGCAGGAGAAACTCAGCAGGTCTGGCAGCACCTGTGGAGAGTTAAAAGAAAGGTTAAAGTCTGCTATAGATAACATAGTGTGGAGCTGGATGAACACTGCAGGCCAAGCAGCATCTTTTGGCCTGCTGCGTTCATCCAGCTCTACACTTCGTTATCTTGGATTCTGCAGTTCCCATTATCTCTGATTAAAGTCTGCTATCAGTGTTCTTCAATTCACACTATTGTTTCTGGACAGCATGATGGTAAACTGGTTGCTGTGTTGCGCTATCATAAAAAAGCAACTAACTTCAAAAATACATCATTGTCTATACATGGCTTAAGGATGTCCTGAGAAGTGCTATAGAATGCAAATTACAGATCTATAGATGCTGAGGACAATCCAGAGAGGGAAACATTCAATAAGAAACAAAATATCGTTCTCCTCTTAGCTCTGTGTTGGAAGTTCAAGTCCATTATAGGACCTTTAGCAAACAACCTAGGCAGACACTCCAATGCAGTGGTGGAGAAGTGCTGCACACTCAGAACTGCTGTCTTTAGCTGTGAAAGAGACTCCAGATGCATATTCATTTGGGTGTGATCCTCAAAGAGCAGCAAGAGGTGAACGCAGTACTATGTTTCACCTTAAACACCACCAATGAAATTTAAAAAAAGGTAATTTTGGGGTGTTATTGGTGGAATTTTGTTGCCTTGGTCTCCTGCACTTGGAAAAATAATGAGTTGTGAAGCATTTTGGGGTGTGCTGAGGTGCTACGATGCAAGTACAGCTTGTTATTCAGTTCTGATATGCAAGCACACAATATGGAATCATGAAAAAACAGTCAGACTTATTTTAAGAACTTGTTTTTGCAGTCACTGCTACATGTACTGCAAAGATAAAAATTTCTACTTGGCTGTTCTCAACAGATTTTGCATGTTGGATAGGCCCTTAACTGCTGCCAGTCTCCAGAGTTAACAGGTCCCTCGGGAATTGTCTGACGTGCAACTGGAGAATACAAATGTAGTGTTTCTGCAGATATTGTAACACATCTCTCATTTTTGTTTTGTGAAACATACTGTGACACAAACTTGAGCCGTTATCCCTGACGACAGAAAGGAATCAAAGCAGATACAAGCTGGATACCCAGTTCAAAATGACTTCTCATGCGTTTAATATTTGCATGATACGTCAGCAACTTCTTACACAGAAGAGAAAGGAAATCAAAATGTAGCTGGTGCTAGCAGGAAGGAGCTTTAAAATACTGTGATGCAGTTTCAATGTCTAAGTGAATAAGTGCTTTGGATTGCAAGTAGAAGGGTCAAACGTATTAACTGCAACCCATGAATTGCCTGTCCTCCAACGGTCAGCGTCAACCAAGCCTTCAAACCCACATGATTTCTACTGCAGATCTTCATCAAGCTTCAAGCTTGATTCCAGAGTTCCTTTCCAGTTCTGTTAGACTGGTGTTTGGGATTTTCTTTCTTTCTTTTACCTACTTCCAAAAAAGAGGTGACAGCAATGGCCGAATGACTCCCTGAATTTCAGTGAATATTAATGGTGGCAAGGGAAGGGCTAAGCTCAAGGCTTTGTTCCGGAGATGGCTGCTGTTCCCTATACTCGACGTGTCCGTTCCGGTGATGACCGTACTCCAGCTTAATTCTCATTTCCCCAATCTTCAATTTGGGCAGAATATCTGGGATCCATTCAATAACAAATGGAGTGGGTTCCTTCTGCTCAGGCGACATATTGCCTGGATGCAAAGGAAAATTCCAAAATCAACTTTATGCAGGGCATAAACAAAAACTCATATGTTACAACTACTCAACATCCCCAAACAGTTACATAACCAAAATGGGCTGAATTTTGAGATCACAGGCATAAGGAATTTATGCTCCACATATTATTCCCAGGACATTTTAAATGTTTTCAGAGGTGCAACAACATTATCTTTATCTAACATTCACAGTAAAATAAAATGTCACAAGGCACTTCAATGAATAAAACATGACACCTGGCCACATGAGGAGATATATGGGCACATGACTTAGTCAAAGAGGTCAATTAAAGGAGAAGAGTGAGAGAAGGGGAGAGGTGGAAGGAGAGTATTGTGGAGCTTAGGGCCCTGCCATCAATGGTGGAAGAATTAAAAGTGGAAGTTACGTGACCGTAAGTTATGAAAGCAGAAGTAAGGTTCATAAGGTAAGGTTCATTCTAAACTTTCTCTATTGAACATAAGTTTGTTATTAATTTGTTATTATTACTTGAAGTGAGCTTTCTGCTTTAGTATTGAGTGGGTGTTCAGATAAGTGGGGTATGGATGCTAGGGCAGTTGCTTGCTCCTCCTGCAAAATGTGGCAGTTGGGAGATGTGGCACACGTCTCCGCTGGCTACATCTGCGGGAAGTGCACCCAGCTACAGCTCCTTGAAAACCGTGTTAGGGAAATGGAGCTGGAGCTGGATGAACTACGGATCATTCGGGAGGCAGAGGGGGTAATTGAGAGGAGTTATCGGGAGTTGGTCACTCCTAAGGCTCAGGACGAGGATAGATGGGTTACAGTTAGGGGGAGGAAAGGGGACAGACAGACAGTGCTGAGATCCCCTGTGGGCATTCCCCTCAGCAATAAGTATACCGTTTTGGATACTGCTGGGGGGGTTGACCTACCAGAGGAAAGCCATAGTAGTCAGTTCTCTGGCACTGAGCCTGACACTGTGGCAAAGAAGGGAAGGGGGCAGAATAGAAAAGTACTCGTGGTAGGGGACTCGATAGTTAGGGGAATCGACAGGAGATTTTGTGGGCAAGATCGGGATTCCCGGAAGGTATGTTGCCTCCCTGGTGCCAGGGTCCGGGACGTCTCCGATCGGGTGTATAAAGTTCTGAAAGGGGAGGGTGAACAGCCAGAAATCGTGTTACATATTGGCACAAATGATATAGCCAGAAATAGGTTTGAGGATATAAAAAGTGATTTCAGGGAGTTAGGATGGAAGCTGCAGAGCAGGACGAACAGAGTAGTGTTCTCTGGTTTACTACCGGTGCCACGAGATAGCGAGGTGAGGAACAGGGAGCGGGCGCAGCTGAACACGTGGCTACGCAGCTGGTGTAGGAGGGAGGGTTTCAGATATGTTGATAATTGGGATTCCTTCTGGGGAAGGTGGGACCTGTACAAGAAGGACGGGTTGCATCTGAACTGGAAGGGGACCAATGTCCTGGGTGGAAGGTTTGCTCGAGTAGTTCGAGAGGGTTTAAACTAGTATGGCAGGGGGGTGGGAACCTGAGCTGTATACCAGAGGTGAGCGTTGATGCAGGTGAGGCAGTAGCAAGAGGTAGACCAGCTAGTGGGAAGGATTTTCCTGGGAAGGAACCAAGGGATCGGTTAAAGTGTGTTTGCTTTAATGCAAGGAGTATCAGGAATAAAAGTGATGAACTTAGAGCATGGATCAGTACCTGGTGCTATGATGTTGTGGCCATAACAGAGACATGGGTTTCTCATGGGCTGGAATGGTTGCTGGATATTCCAGGGTTTAGAACATTTAAAAAGAATAGGGAGGGGGGAAAAAGAGGAGGGGGTGTAGCACTACTAATCAGAGAGGGTATCACAGCTACAGAAGCTTCCATTGTCGAGGAAGATCTGCCTACTGAGTCAGTATGGGTGGAAATTAGGAACAGCAAGGGAGTAGTCACCTCGTTAGGGGTTTACTACAGGCCCCCCAATAGCAGCAGGGAGATTGTAGAAAGCATAGGTCGACAGATTTTGGAAAAGTGTGGACGCAGTAGGGTTGTTGTAATGGGTGACTTTAACTTTCCTAATATTGATTGGAACCTCCTTCGAGCAGAAGATTTGAATGGAGCTGTTTTTGTAAGGTGTGTTCAGGAGGGTTTCCTAACGCAGTACGTTGACAGGCCGACGAGGGGAGAGGCCATTCTAGACTTGGTGCTCGGAAACGAGCCGGGGCAGGTATCAGATCTTGTGGTGGGAGAGCATTTTGGTGATAGTGACCATAACACTCTCTCATTCTACATAGCTATGGAGAAGGAGAGGATTAGGCAGAATGGGAGGATATTTAATTGGGGAAGAGGAAACTATGATGCGATTAGACACGAGTTAGGAAGCATGGACTGGGAGCAGTTGTTCCATGGTAAGGGAACTATAGACATGTGGAGATGGTTTAAGGAACAGTTGTTGGGAGTGATGAGTAAATATGTCCCTCTGAGACAGGCAAGACGGGGTAAGATAAAGGAACCTTGGATGACGAGAGCGGTGGAGCTTCTAGTGAAAAGGAAGAAGGTAGCTTACATAAGGTGGAGGAAGCTAGGGTCAAGTTCAGCTAGAGAGGATTACATGCAGGCAAGGAAGGAGCTCAAAAATGGTCTGAGGAGAGCCAGGAGGGGGCACGAGAAAGGCTTGGCAGAAGGAATCCGGGAAAACACAAAGGCATTTTACACTTACGTGAGGAATAAGAGAATGGTCAAAGAAAGAGTAGGGCCGATCAGGGATAGCATAGGGAACTTGTGTGTGGAGCCTGAGGAGGTAGGGGAAGCCCTAAATGAGTTTTTTGCTTCTGTCTTTACGAAAGAAACGACCTGTGTAGTGAATGAAACCTTTGAAGAGCAGGTGTGCATGCTGGAATGGATAGAGATAGAGGAAGCTGATGTACTGAAAATTTTGTCAAACATTAAGATTGACAAGTCGCCAGGCCCGGATCAGATTTGTCCTCGGCTGCTTTGGGAAGCGAGAAATGCAATTGCTTCGCCACTTGCGAAGATCTTTGCATCCTCGCTCTCCACTGGAGTCGTACCTGAGGACTGGAGAGAGGCAAATGTAATTCCTCTCTTCAAGAAAGGAAATAGGGAAATCCCCGGCAATTATAGACCGGTAAGTCTCACGTCTGTCGTCTGCAAGGTGTTAGAAAGGATTCTGAGGGATAAGATTTATGACCATCTGGAAGAGCATGGCTTGATCAAATACAGTCAACACGGCTTTGTGAGGGGTAGGTCATGCCTTACAAGCCTTATCGAGTTTTTTGAGGATGTGACTAGTAAGGTTGATGAGGGTCAAGCTGTGGATGTGGTGTATATGGACTTCAGTAAGGCATTTGATAAGGTTCCCCATGGAAGGCTCATTCAGAAGGTCAGGAGGAATGGGATACAGGGGAACTTAGCTGCTTGGATACAGAATTGGCTGGCCAACAGAAGACAGCGAGTGGTAGTAGAAGGAAAATATTCTGCCTGGAAGTCAGTGGTGAGTGGGGTTCCACAGGGCTCTGTCCTTGGGCCTCTACTGTTTGTAATTTTTATTAATGACTTGGACGAGGGAATTGAAGGATGGGTCAGCAAGTTTGCAGACGACACAAAGGTCGGAGGTGTCGTTGACAGTGTAGAGGGCTGTTGTAGGCTGCAGCGGGACATTGACAGGATGCAGAGATGGGCTGAGAGGTGGCAGATGGAGTTCAACCTGGATAAATGCGAGGTGATGCATTTTGGAAGGTCGAATTTGAAAGCTGAGTACAGGATTAAGGATAGGATTCTTGGCAGCGTGGAGGAACAGAGGGATCTTGGTGTGCAGATACATAGATCCCTTAAAATGGCCACCCAAGTGGACAGGGTTGTTAAGAAAGCATATGGTGTTTTGGCTTTCATTAACAGGGGGATTGAGTTTAAGAGTCGTGACATCTTGTTGCAGCTCTATAAAACTTTGGTTAGACCGCACTTGGAATACTGCGTCCAGTTCTGGGCGCCCTATTATAGGAAAGATGTGGATGCTTTGGAGAGGGTTCAGAGGAGGTTTACCAGGATGCTGCCTGGACTGGAGGGCTTATCTTATGAAGAGAGGTTGACTGAGCTCGGTCTCTTTTCATTGGAGAAAAGGAGGAGGAGAGGGGACCTAATTGAGGTATACAAGATAATGAGAGGCATAGATAGAGTCGATAGCCAGAGACTATTTCCCAGGGCAGAAATGGCTAGCACGAGGGGTCATAGTTTTAAGCTGGTTGGTGGAAAGTATAGAGGGGATGTCAGAGGCAGGTTCTTTACGCAGAGAGTTGTGAGAGCATGGAATGCGTTGCCAGCAGCAGTTGTGGAAGCAAGGTCATTGGGGTCATTTAAGAGACTGCTGGACATGCATATGGTCACAGAAATTTGAGGGTGCATCCATGAGGATCAATGGTCGGCACAACATTGTGGGCTGAAGGGCCTGTTCTGTGCTGTACTGTTCTATGTTCTAAGTAGGCCATTCAGCCCATTCAGTCTGCTCTGCCATTCAATGAGATCATGGCTGCTCTGATAATCTTCAACTCCACTTTCTTGCCTTTTCCCTATATTCCTTGAATTCCCTGGATTCCCTTACTGATTAAAAATCTATCTCAGCTTTGAATATATTTAATAAACCAGCTTCAGGAAGAGAAACACAGACATCCCTCGTTATAGATCTGGAAGATATTAGAGAGGGCAGGTCAGATTAGTGAGTGTAGGAATTGGAGAGGCAAAGAGAAAGTCTAAGAGTAGATTTTCAGGTAACCTAAAAGGGTACCCAACAATTTTTAGAAGCACATAAATAGTAAAAGGATAACCAAAACAAGGACAGGATTGCTCAAATATGACAATGAAGATTGTCCTCTACTGCTGCAAGAGGTACAAAATGTGTACTATGTATCCATCCTCACTGGAGAAGAGGATGATGCCTATCACAGTGAAGAAGATGCTGTAGCAAAACAAAAGGAGAAAGTACTGGAATGGCTGGTGTTACTCAAAACAGAGATGTTGCCTGGTTTGGATAAGATATTCCTTAGGTCAACTGAGGGAAAGCAAGGGTGGAACAGCTGAGGCTTTGAACACAATCTTCCAACATTCCTCAGATATGGAGGTGCTGCCAGAATTTGAATATTCTGCATGGAGCAAGAGATAAACTACAAGGCAACCAGCCTAACCACTGATGGTGGGGAGCTTCTAGGGAAAGTGATCACGTATAAAATTGAATGACACTTGGAAACACATCCTTGTAAACATAGGCTGGCCTGGATTAGTTGAAGAAAAACCATGTTTGATGGGCTTGATCTTGTCGAACAGAATGTGGATGAGTGTTGCGTGCCTGGACTCGCAAGATGTGCTTTAATGGAATACCACATGATAAACTTGTTAGCAAAGTTAAACTTTTAACGGACTAAGGATGGGGTAATATCTTCCGGATACTCGATTCTAAAAATAATCTCCCAAGCAGCAGCAACATTAAAACCAAGTTTCTCACCGACTCTCAGGAAAGTCTTGAGTTCCAGTGGTCGAATACTTGGCTGTTTCTCCACTCGGCCGTAAGCGTCTGCAATGCTCTCGACCTGCACCTTTGGACACTTGAACAACTCGTAGGTGCCATCGCGATTTTCAACAAAACTGCGTGTGACCTCCAGGGGCATCTGAAAGGCAGAAATAAAGCATGCTGGATTACATCTTTACAAGGCTGTAAGAGTTGTTAGAATTCCCAGATACCAATTACTTTCGCACTCTGGAGGGTGCAGAAGTTTCAGAGGCTACAAAAAAAAATCATGACAATCGTACCAGGGACGAGGAACTTCAACTGCTTGAGTAGACTGCAGAAGTTGGGAGTTGTTCTCCTTGGAGCAGAGTTATTTGAGAGGTGATCTAACAAAGGTGTTCGCAATCATGAGGGCTCAAGGCAGAAGGGCTGAGAAACTGAAGGCACTAATTTAAAGTGATTAGCAAAAGGCAACTTGAGGAAAAACAATATTGTTTTCCCCAAAAACCAAGCCTGGGGTTAGGCTCCCGATGAGGCTGAATAGCCTCCTGTGCTGTAACTATTCTATGAAAAGACTCTCTCACTCATGAAATAAGGCAATGGCCTCAGAATCTGAGCAGTTTTCCACAAAACGGCACACAGGAAGATCAATAGCCTTAGATTTGCCTCAAATTTGATATAATTAACAAAAGAACCAGAAGAGAAAATAGGAGAATTTTCTTCAAGTTGTTGTAATCTGGATCACATTTGCTGAGTGGTGGGTGTAAGTGCAATAGTGACAACAGGATACATATTTGACAAATACAATCTGTAGAGTCAGAGGCAAAGGACTTGGCTCAAAAAGAGTCAGCACAAGCATGATGGGCCAAACGGGCTCCCTCTGTGCTGTCTGATCCCACTGATCAGTCACTGAGCTACTCCAGTCATCTTCCCGAACTTCATGGGAAGTCCAAGTCTGCTGAGATGCAGTGGCCGGCATTTTCTTTTATAGACTGTCAGCTCTTTTGCTCATCACGGACTAATGCAGCCTTACTGCAGACGCCTTCACCTCCCCCTTTCCACCTACCTCTGGGGTATCAAATATCTGCTTGACTTGAAGAATGTTTGTGATCTGCCAAGTGTATTTGGAGAATGTTCCCAGGGGCACTGCATCCTTCCGGACGAATCCTACACAACACAACGCACATGCTTTAGTATCAAAAAAGGACAACAGGAGGAACAGAGGGTTGTTTTCTGCCATATCAGCTCACTTCTCCTTAAGGTGGGAGCACCAGATTTAAAAGCAGTAACCTGTCGCCAAAACCTGGCCAGTGAAAGGCCTCCATTTGCTCTCCAGGAGGTGGCCTTTTCAATGGAGAGTTCAGAAGAAACATCTTTAACCAGACATTGATAAGAATGTGGAAGCTGTGCCCACACAGAGTGGTCAAGGTCAATAGCATTGGCGCATTGAAGAGGAACGAGGTGAAGAAAGGACAGGATTCGCTGATTTGAAGTAGGTGCAGAGAGGAACAGTCATCAATGTGAACATTACTCCAGCTGCTCTCCTGACGCCGCCTTACCTCCTTGCCTTTCCACCATGTTGTGCAATGGGCCACTTCCACAGCATCCTGATGAATTTTCTGATGATTGCAGCCAACTGCCTCCTCAATCCATCAGTGCCCTCCCTGCCAACTGAGCTCACTATTCTGCTACTTATCAGGTAAAAGCAGGCATATGGACTGAACTGCTCACAGTGAAAGTTGCTACTCCCATTCTCTGAAGTGCAGGAAACTTCAGCGCCTGCTTGATCCAATGGGTTTTATAAGAAAACTTACTGGTCTAGACGGAGGAGTCACTTCTTGACAAGATATAGTTTATTGCATGTGAGCAACCAGTTATAGGTTATATTGCTATGATGGATGTTGTTAGAGACTTTGTGCAGGACCAGAAGTTCGGACTCACTCCTTCAACATTTTAAGCTGTTTTGTCCACAAATCCACTTGATATCATCATAGTGGGTGGTGTGCTCCACAATATTAAACTGTTCAGATCTGTACAAAGCTTCTTTTTCATTTTTAATGCTATACATCTTGTATCTAAACATTCAGTGCAACTCCATCGGGGACCCAATGGTCTTAATGCTAAACTATTAATCCAGAAACTCAACTAATGTTCTGGGAACCTGGGTTCAAATCCCATGGCAGATTGTGGAATTTGAATTCAATTTTTTTTAAAATCTGGAATTAAGCATTTACTGATGACTATTAATCTGTCGCCGATCGTCAGAAAAATCCATCAGGCTCACTTACATCCTTCAGGAAAGGAAATCTGCCATCCTCACATGTTCTGGCCTATATATGACTCCAGACCCACAGCAATGTCATTGACTCTCATCTCCCCTCTGAAATGACCTAGCAAGCCATTAAGCTCGAGGGCAACTAAGGATAAGCAAGAAATGCTGGCCAGCCAGCGATGCCCATGTCTCATAAGTACATTTTTAAAAAATGCTTTCCAAGTCTGTCTTGAGATGATCTTGAGGTTTTAGTATTCTCCCAGAAGCGATTCTGTTCAGACTTGGAAACCGCGTTCCCTTTAATTTTCTTACTGGCTGCTTTGGCCTCCAAGTCTGAAGCACAGCAGTGACATCTGAGACCCAATTGCTATGCATGGAACTTTGGAGCAGATTAGAGAGAACATTGATTGGAAGACCAGTCATTTGTTGGGTTGACGAGCATTAACTCTGATTCTCTTCCTGATAGTCTGAGGCCTGTTGGGTACCTTGAGTTATTAAATTCCCTATTAGGTTTGTCCCAGTCAGTTATAGGTGGATAATTAAATCATAGTGGGATAAGGGTCCTGCAGGTGTTTCAAACAATTCCTTCAGCAGTTTGAGCAGTATACAATCTCTGCTGGTTTGCAATTTGTTGGAAATTGTGAAATATCATCAATGCTCACAAAATGTTTACATGGTCAACCCACTGGACCTTTGACCAGGTGGTCAACCTTCAATGTAATCCTGACAGAAGTCGAGATATCCCCAGTTCCTTAACTGCTTCTGTTGGATCTGATTAAGCCAACTGTGACTTGCTGACCATTACTTCACTGCAGTATGAGTGTATGATTCCATTTCATAAATAGATTCCCTTTGGTAAGGGCACTGACCATGACTCTGGAGGGTGTTTTCCCTGCACGTGTAACCTCTTCCACCTTTCAAATAAAGTTGAGATCGAGATATGCCTTCCTACTCAAGCAAGAATTTTTGATTGTCAAGTATCTACAGACTTCCTGCCATTCCTCCCAAGTCTCCCCTATACTGGAGAGTTGCCAATAGCATACATTTAACTTTAAGTTGTATTTCTCTTGGACCATAATTGTTGTTGCCTGTGGACAGTATTTTCTTTGTCATACTACCTGATAGTACACTGACACTTGCCTCAGTATCCAATATGAAATTGGTGAGAGGACCACTGGCGTAAGTATCAGCTCGCCAAAATGTAAGGTAAGGATCATCTGCTTCATCTGGGAACGCTTCAGGCTTTACTTCTGTTGTAGGCTGTTCTATCTCAGTAATCTCTTTATGTGGGAGGCTATTTGATTTCTTGTTTTTCTGAAAACACCTCTCACTTCTGCACATTTTATGTTGCTTGCTGTAGTTTGAGAATTCAATGGACTCTGCTTTGTGCCAAAGTTGATATTCTACTTAGGATAAATCTATGTTGCTTCTGGACTTATGCTTTACTCATTGTCTGCACAGTTTTCTGTAGAGTGATAATGGGAACTGCAGATGCTGGAGAATCCAAGATTCTCAACAACTTCTCTTTCGATTCCTCCCACTTCCTACAGACTAAGGGGGTGGCCATGGGCACCCGCATGGGCCCCAGCTATGCCTGCCTCTTTGTAGGTTACGTGGAACAGTCCCTCTTCCGCACCTACACAGGCCCCAAACCCCACCTCTTCCTCCGGTACATTGATGACTGTATCGGCGCCGCCTCTTGCTCCCCAGAGGAGCTCGAACAGTTCATCCACTTCACCAACACCTTCCACCCCAACCTTCAGTTCACCTGGGCCATCTCCAGCACATCCCTCACCTTCCTGGATCTCTCAGTCTCCATCTCAGGCAACCAGCTTGTAACTGATGTCCATTTCAAGCCCACCGACTCCCACAGCTACCTAGAATACACCTCCTCCCACCCACCCTCCTGCAAAAATTCCATCCCCTATTTCCAATTCCTCCACCTCCGCCGCATCTGCTCCCACGATGAGGCATTCCACTCCCGCACAGCCCAGATGTCCAAGTTCTTCAAGGACCGCAACTTTCCCCCCACAGTGGTCGAGAACGCCCTTGACCGTGTCTCCCGCATTTCCTGCAACACATCCCTCACACCCCGCCCCCGCCACAACCGCCCAAAGAGGATCCCCCTCGTTCTCACACACCACCCTACCAACCTCCGGATACAACGCATCATCCTCCGACACTTCCGCCATCTACAATCCGACCCCACCACCCAAGACATTTTTCCATCCCCACCCTTGTGTGCTTTCCAGAGAGACCACTCTCTCCGTGACTCCCTTGTTCGCTCCACGCTGCCCTCCAACCCCACCACACCCGGCACCTTCCCCTGCAACCGCAGGAAATGCTACATTTGCCCCCACACCTCCTCCCTCACCCCTATCCCAGGCCCCAAGATGACTTTCCACATTAAGCAGAGGTTCACCTGCACATCTGCCAATGTGGTATACTGCATCCACTGTACCCGGTGTGGCTTCCTCTACATTAGGGAAACCAAGCTGAGGCTTGGGGACCACTTTGCAGAACACCTCCGCTCAGTTCGCAATAAACAACTGCACCTCCCAGTCGCAAACCATTTCCACTCCCCCTCCCATTCTCTAGATGACATGTCCATCATGGGCCTCCTGCAGTGCCACAATGATGCCAGCCGAAGGTTGCAGGAACAGCAACTCATATTCCGCTTGGGAACCCTGCAGCCCAATGGTATCAATGTGGACTTCACCAGCTTCAAAACCTCCCCTTCCCCCACCGCATCCCAAAACCAGCCCAGTTTGTACCCTCCCCGCACTGCACCACACAACCAGCCCAGCTCTTCCCCTCCCCCCACTGCACGACACAACCAGCCCAGCTCTTCCCCTCCACCCACTGCATCCCAAAACCAGTCCAACCTGTCTCTGCCTCCCTAACCTGTTCTTCCTCTCACCCATCCCTTCCTCCCACCCTAAGCCGCACCTCCATCTCCTACCTACTAACCCCATCCCACCTCCTTGACCTGTCCATCTTCCCCGGACTGACCTATCCCCTCCCTACCTCCCACCTATACTCTCCTCTCCACTTATCTTCTTTTCTCTCCATCTTCGGTCCGCTTCCCCCTCTCTCCCTATTTATTCCAGAACCCTCCCCCATCCCCCTCTCTGATGAAGGGTCTAGGCCCGAAACGTCAGCTTTTGTGCTCCTGAGATGCTGCTGGGCCTGCTGTGTTCATCCAGCCTCACATTTCATTATCCAGTTTTCTGTAGAGTCAGGTCTTCTTTGGACTGTAATGAATCTGGCGAAGACTCATCTGCAATTCCTACACTAATTCACACGCTTGTGAAATTGACTTGAAGTCACCATAGTCACACTTCTTTACTAATTTGTAGAGTGTATTTATTAAATTGCCTGGGCACTCCACTGGATGCTGAACTCACCTATCTATTCTTGCTCTTTCGAGAAATGATGGACATGGGGAGAAAAAGGCATGATGCTATCATTTGTAGTCTCACAGATAGTCATTAAGAAGCCAAGAGCTCCCTCAAGGACCATGGAGTAAACTTCATCCAAGTTGTGACAAAACATCCCATTAAGAGAGATTTGTTTTGTCCTGTTTATCTTGAAGATGGGCATTGTAAACCTGGTGCCCAGATATCTGCTCCGGGGAAAGTGAGTAAATAGCTGTGGATTTTTTTAAAAATTAGCCATAAGAAGCATGAGTGGGCAGAGTCAGGCTCACACAGATCTAGGGTTTTAGTTTTACTTTCAGTTGTTGAAGTTGGAGCTGCTAGATGCAGCTCTCTCTCTCTGCTGCTGCAAAAAGCTCGAGTTCTGTCTCTGCTGTTAGATTCATTCTGTCTGTGTTCATTTCCTGGACTGGAGGAGATAGCAAGCGAGGGAAATCTGTTTTGCTGAATTTGCCTTTGCCAAGGGTGTGTTTACGGGATGCTGCTATATTGGAACAGCTAATGTGTCATTGTTAAACAATTTTTTAGAAGTATTTTCATGGAGTTAAAGTTATGCCTGTTCTTTTCATGTTTGTATTGTAACTATGGTGTAAGAATAAAGTGTGTTTTGCTTAAAGCCTAGTAGTTTTGCCAACTGAATCATATCTGGAATGCAGCACCTGACACTTGTCTTTAAATACGATCAAAGTCAGGGTCTAAGCTATCTCCTTGATATGTTTTGAGGGGTTTGGTCTGCCCCGTATAAGTGTTGTTGGACATTGGCAGAGTGGTGGTGTTTCTGCTGCCATGACAGAAACCAGACACAACTCATACGTTTGCTGAAGGTGGTGTATGGCAGAGGGAAAGGGGACCAAATAGCAAAGAATAATCAAGATTTTATTTAGTTCTTCGAAAAAATATTTTTAGAGTTTTTTTTTAAGTGCACCATGATGGGCAATTGTGGAGAAACATTGGCATAATACTAATGCCGTAGGTCAAGTAATCCTAAGGCCTTGGCTAATTCACTGAGAATAGGGGTTCAAACTGTACGCTAGCAGGGTCTTAAATTCAATTTATTAATCAATTATGGGATTTGAATCTAGTTTCAGTAATGGTAACTATGGAATTTTTGATTGTCACGAAAAACATTGTCTGATTCACTAAAGTCCTTTGGGAAAAGAAATCTGCCATTTTTCCTGTCTGGCCTACATGTGACTCCATACCAAAAGCAAATGTGTGTTACTGTTATGTCAGTTATATTGTTAAGGTTAAGGATACACAGATGGGAGGGTATTGATAGAAAGGGACTGCTAGGGCAATGGGTTGATTAGGAGATAGGAGGCTGAGATCTGTAATGCTGCCTTATGTGAATATACCTGCTATCATTGGAGTTATTAAATTTATTATTATTATTATTGACCTATATCTGTGACTTGTTTTGTACTCCATCGTGTCATGGGTCCACATAATAACATGGATACATCTTAACTGCTCTCTGAAATGGGAAACCACAGTTGAAGGGCAGTGACGGATGGCTAACAAATGCTGATCATGTTAATGATGCCCATGTCCAAAGAAAGAATTAAAAGAAAATGTTCTTCTCACAGTGGTCATTCAGCATCACTGTCAGGTGCAGAACAAAGCTCACTTCATTCCAACTCGAACATTGCCATTCTTTGGGATCAAATGGAAACGTACTAACTCCCTACATGATACTTCTCCCTGACTATAACTCCCTTGATTCAGAAATAAAGCTGGAGCAATTTTGCACTGTGAAGAATTACGTAGAATCCACAACACGTTGCAAGGTCATTCAGTCCAACTGGTTTGCCCAACTGATAACACTCCACAAAAGTCTCGTCAATCTCTCTTAAATTAGTCCTATCAGCATATGAGATAACAAAGTGTGGGGCTGGATGAACACAGCAGGCCAAGCAGCATCTCAGGAGCACAAAAGCTGACGTTTCGGGCCTAGACCCTTCTTCAGAGAGGGGGATGGGGGAGAGGGCTCGGAAATAAATAGGGAGAGAGGGGGAGGCAGATTTTTCTTTCTGCTTTAAGGCTTTTCATTAAATAAATTAACACTACTGTCTCTCAACCTCTCGCTGTGGTATTGAGCTCCATCATAGTATGAATTCTCCATTTTCTCTTGAATCCTCTACCTGTTTCCTTGGTGACAATCTTATACATCCAGCCACTAGTTTTGTTCTGCACCAGAAGCAGAAACTGATTCAGGACCATTCGGAGTGAAATTCCCCTGGGGAGGATGACAATGGACAATGGACATTCATTCCAACTCACTGAGCTGACTCTGAAGTCAGGCTCACAGCAGGTTGCAGTGAGAGTTGGTTGTGCAAATTGTCACAACCTCACATCACAGATGCCTTATACTCATCTGCCACACACTTGCACCTAGATATAACTGTCCCGGGGTTGCTGCAATGCCAGTTAATAAACTTAATCAGGTAGTAAGATGGGTTACCTGTGGTGGAGTTGGGAAGGCGTTTCTTTTTGCTTCCCATCGAAATCCTCTGTTGCAGGGCATCAAAGAAAATCTGAGGAACGTGGAACACCAGTGGTTCAGGCTTCCCTGCAAGAACAACAATGTGCATTTTACCAGCCCCTGCAATGACTGACATTTCTGTTATTCTTTTAACAACAACTTGCAGGCACAAAGTACCTTTAAGATGGCAAAAGCTGGTCCTGAAGCAGTGAGGCCCACTTGCTCCAGAGGTGAGTACTAACATCTCTGAATGTGTTGATTAGAATAAAAATACACAGGAATGGAAGCAGACAAAAACATATTTTGACACCAAGATGCAAAGCAGTAGATATTAAAATGTGTCATATAGGAGGAAACAGACGGAGAATGTCAGGAAGGGAACTCCAAGAACTAAAGGCTCAGTAGATGGCTCTGGGGTTAGGAAATCCAAAAGGGGATGGAACTTGCTGCCTGCAAGGGTGGTGGAAATACAGACACAGAAGCGTATACAATATTGAATGGTATTGACAAGGTGGAAGTCAGAAGAATGTTTTCTCGTGTGGTTCAGCCCAGAAGGTGGGTAGATAGGGAGGGGTGTGTGCACGTGTGTGGTGGGGCATTGTTTAAGAAGTCGGGGATTACAGATTGTCCTATTACAACAGGGTTGAGGAGTAGATAATAAAATGTGAGGCTGGATGAACACAGCAGGCCAAGCAGCATCTCAGGAGCACAAAAGCTGACGTTTCGGCCCTAGACCCTTCATCAGGTTGAGGAGTAACTTATTTCTACCAGAGAGGGTTCGGCAACTTTGAAACGCTGCCTCAGAAGGCAGTGAAGACAGGATCATTAAATATTTTGAAGACAGTTAGATAAATCCTTGTTAGGGTAGGGAATCAAAGGCTGTCAGTAGATGGCAATATGGAATTCAAAACACAAACCACTGGACATAAGCTTATTGAGTAGTAAAGCAGCTCAAGGGGCCGGATGGTCGAATTCTGTTCCCAGTTCATGTGTTCGATGAATGGTTTCGAAAGGGAACTGGATAGGTATTTGAAGAAAATAAACTTGCAGGGCTATAGGGCAGAGTAGAAAAATGGAACTGACTAGACTACAGGAAACCTGACATCAGGGCTAAATTGGAGAAATGCAGATTTCTTTAAGGATTAGATGTGTACAGCTGGAAGAACACAGCACACAGGCAGATGAGTAGGAAAGTTGACGTTTTGGGTTGGGACCCTTCTTCAGAAAATCTGAATTCTGAAGAAGGGTCCCAACCCGAAACATCAACTTTCCTACTCCTCTGATGTTGCCCGGCCTGTTGTGTTCCTCCAGCTCCATGCTGTGTTATCTCTGACCCAGCATCAGCAGTTCTTACTATCTCTTTCTTTGAGGATTATAAGGTTGGAAAAGGTTATGGAGTTAGAAGGGGGATGACAGCATGGAAAAATTTGAATAACAGGATGAGAAATCTATTACCAAAATGGTCATGTGCCTGAAGCAAATACAGGTCAGCAAACAGAATGGCGACATACTTATTAAACTCACCAGCTAGGGCATAATTATTTCAATAACTTTAAACCACGGGGACATCACATGCAAAGCTGTCAAAAAAATAAGGCTGGCAGCAAAAACATGAAGGCTCCAAGACTCCTGATTAGCATTGGGTTTGAAAAGTGGTAATGTGGGACCAGATAGGGCTGGCACTGACAATCTCCAGGGTTAGAATGGAATATCCAAGAATTGAGGGTTAATCTCTTCAACACTGCTGTAAGCAACCTCAGCATAAAAAAAACAAATCCCAGGGCCAGTAATCAATGTGTTTTCTTTCAACCTTTCTCATTTACTCGTTGGATGGGTGTAGGAGATGGGGAGGAAGAAACATAGGCAGCGTAACCAGGCCAAGCCATCAAGAGGTCACACAACAAAATCTCCAGGAATACATCCAACCTTATCTGGAACTTGCATCATATAGTCCATTCCACAGTTTTGTGGTGAAATGGTTCAGAATGTTGATGGCAACAGAATGGCAGTCACTAACATGCAAATGACGAATTTGTTTTTGTGAACACTTCCATTTCAACAGGTCAGAACAGCTAGAGACGCAAGCTATCTTTGTTTTGCTGGTGCGCCTTCCCCAGATAAGATTCCCCAAAGTATTCACCTTTTGGTGAATACTCTTCTTTCATATTTGGACTGGGCCCAGTAATTTCAAGGATGATATTTCTATGAGACACAAGTGCAAGGCTTTGAAACCAAGTCTCTGATTGCAGAACTGGTAAAGTTACTGTATCATCATAAAAATCTGTCTGTCTCTCATGCTCAGTGAGCAGTGGAGGATGGAGTTCTTTAAGATATTTCAGGCTAACTTCAACAGAGTTACGGTGGTAGGGTCGGTGCACAGACAGGAAACTGGGGCTGAGGCCTTAATCACGATCATATCAAATTGTGGAGCAGGCTTGAGGGGCCGAATTGCCCACTCCTGCTCTGAATTCTTGTGTACATGCTTGTGCAGTAAAGGTTTCTGCTGTCTTATCTCATGGTTGATATCAACACTCAACAGCAGTGGGAGACTATAATCAGTTGGTTTACCTCAACGGACATAATTACATGAAATTGCACCGTTGCAAACTCACTCAAGTTATTAAAAAAATGTGAAAAGAGATGCTAAATTATTCCAATGACAGTATCTACACAAACAATTAAGGGATTAGTCTATAGAAAATTACTTCCAAATAAATAATTACTGCCTCTTTAGTAAAGCTATCAACTTTGCAAAAACATATCACTCACCGTCAAATTGGTAATGCATAGTTTGATTGATGCGCTCTGTGACACTAGCAAGCCAATCTTGAAATGTCAGCGTTACTTGGGACTCATCGATGGGTTGACTCACTACAAGAGAATGAATGAGAGAGTGGGGGAAAGACAGCAGGAGAGTGAGAGAGCATGGGAGAACGAGTGGGAAAGTGAGAGGGAGTGCGTCAAAGAGAACGTTAGAAAGTGAGAAGGGGAGAGAAAAGGGAGACAGGAAAAAGGGAAAAAAGAGGGTAAGGGGATGGCAGAGGGCGGGGAGACAGAGAGAGAAGAAGAGAAAGAGAGAGAAAGGAAAAAGAGAGATGCAGACACAGATAAAACAGTCACAACAAAGGCATTGGCCCAAGAGAGCTGCTACAGCAACAAATACTATATAGGTTGATTCATTTCTTTAGCTGCCTTTATTGGGAGAGGGGATCATAGGGGCATGAGGTACACCCACAGTCAGTATCCCTTGGGGACTATCTACAGACTAATAAACAGGAGAACCAATGCAATGGAAGGCAAATCATACCTTACCCAAACACTTGGAATTGGAAAATAATTACAAAGGTGAAATGTGGATAGAATCTACTTTCCTACCAATCCATATGGTGTGCTGGGAACCCAACTCAGGCATCTAGTCAGGGAGAGTAGACAGAGACCTCGCTCTGTTGCTTATGGTGCAGCCTGAGATGCATATATATGCATACGTGGCACCCTCAACATGCGCAGACCTTAGCTTGCAGACAGGAAGATTCCCACCAAAAATACCCAGCAAAATTCTTGCAGCATTGAGCAACAGCTTACCAACTATGTCTTCTTTTTTCTTCTTCTTTGCTTTCGAAACCGCGCTTGATGCAGCTTGGGAGGTGTGGTCCTGGGGGTAAAGTGCCAGCAGCTGTGTCTCGGAATTTGCCTGAAGCCCTAGTGTGAAGCAATTTAATCCGACATAAATAGATCAAAATTAGTAAATTAAATATCAGTAAATTGAACAATAAACACAGGAGAAACTTACTCACCTGGGGAATGGGTGGGATATGGAACTTGTTACGACAAAGAGCAGTTGATGTGACTATCACGTTTGAGGAAACATTAGATAAGTATAATGTTAGAGTAAGTAGAAGGGTGTGGTTATGGGATTAGATAAAGGTATAGAAGGTACAAGATGAAGGTTTGTTTCTGCGCTGCTTTTTGTAAGTTCCATGTAAAAATGTAAATTCCATGCAACATTTGGCTCCACAGTACTGATTGGCCACATCTTCTCAATAAATCTTTCAATTCTTGCTCTCCAGAAGTGCAGACAGTTGTTCTGTGAACATATTTGTACCGTCCCTCAAGGAACTTCCCCAGTAACTTAGTCAACATCGATTGGTACTTTAAGAACCTCACCACCTCCCATGACATTCAGAGACATTATCATCACTGAATCCCCCAGTATAACATCATTTTCTCTGGGGGGGGGAATCATATACATGAGCAGCTTAGAGTTTATGCACTGTGGCGAGCAACTGTTTCCCCAAAGCCTTTGCACAAATTGGCAAGGCACAAGTCAGGACTGTGATGGAATACTCCCCACTTTACTGGATGGGATCAGCTCCAACAACACTCAAGAAGCTCAAAACTACCTTGAACAAAGAAGAGATAACAAAGTGTGGAGCTGGATGAACACAGCAGGCCAAGCAGCATCTTAGGAGCGCAAAAGCTGATGTTTCGGGATGAAGGGTCTAGGCCCGAAACGTCAGCTTTTGTGCTCCTGAGATGCTGCTTGGCCTGCTGTGCTCATCCAGCTCCACACTTTGTTATCTCGGATTCTCCAGCATCTGCAGTTCCCGTTATCTCTTGAACAAAGCAGCCCACTTGATCAACACTAGGGCCACTCCTGAATCATACACTCCTGTCTGAGGCCCTCAGTAGCAGCAGTATGTACTATCTACAAGATTCACAGCAATAACAGGCTGCTTCCTAGCCCTCTAACACTGAGGCAGACAAGGGTAGCAGATATATTGGAGCACCATCCAAAGCCACAAGCTATCCTGACTCGGCGTTATTCTGCCATTCCGCCAGTGTCGCTGGGTTAAAATCCTGCTACTCCCTCCCTAACAGCACAGTGGGTAGCCCTAGCCGCATAGGCTGTGGTGGCTCAAGCAGGGATTGTACCACTACCTTCCCATGGGGCAATTAGGGATGAGCAATAAATGCTGGCCCAAACAACACCTATATACACAAATGAATAGGAAAATGACACTATTTGTCTTGGTCCTAACTTCTTTTTAACTTGTACCTCTTTGATGGCTAAACTACATATTACAATATAATACTATATACTAAGTGGATATTTCCTGTGTGTTCCACCATGAATGATTGCTTGGCAAAGTGATAATCAGGAGTCCATCAAATTAATAGCCACATAGCAGTAATTAAATAGCTACAGCCTTCCACCATGGCCAAATTTCTGATACTGCAAAAGAGGTGAAAAGAAATCAGGTACGCCTCTTTGCTCTTGATCCTTATCCACTGAAAGCCTGTGGAGAGTCCATGTGTCCTGGTTTAACTATGGACCCCTCCTGAAAATCAATCTTCCAGCTCATGCTTAAAGTGAGATGCCAGAGGCTGCTGCTGCCTCTTCCCCATCAGGGACTTGCTGCCTTCAGGACAGAAGGTAAAGACAGAATAGCAGCAAAACCACTAACCGTACATGGAAATTTGATTCACAGGCAAGAAAGGTAACTGGTGGAAGGACCAAATATCATTACTGGGAGAACAAAGTTCAAGACCTTTAAGAGAACACTTGAGTGGCAATACATTACTGTCTGATTCTAACAGATCCAGACAAAATTACAATTCAGACTTTGATGTGTAAATTGCAAAATTGCTGTTCTGTGGTGTTGCTATGTACTGATGAAGGAAGCCTTGAGATTTTTCTTTTAACAGAGTCACAAGTGTCATCAGCTCTATGGATATAAATTTTGAGCTGTGTCAAGGGCCTAGATACTCATCTTTCTTTTTATTGTATATTTGTTATTCTTTTTAAAAAGTGATTTTATTGATGGCTCTCCTACAAGAGAGAAGAAGGTTGAGAGGTGACTTAATTAAAACATATAAAATAATCAGAGGGTTAGATAGGGTGGATAGGGAGAGCCTTTTTCCTACGATGGTGATGGCAAGCACGAGGGGGCATAGCTTTAAATTGAGGGGTGAAAGATATAGGACAGATGTCAGAGGTAGTTTCTTTACTCAGAGAGTAGTAAGGGAATGGAACGCTTTGCCTGCAACAGTTGTAGATTCGCGAACTTTAGGTACATTTAAGTCGTCATTGGACAAGCATATGGACGTATGAATAGTGTAGGTTAGATGGGTTTCAGATCGGTATGACAGGTCGACACAACATCGAGAGCCGAAGGGCCTGTACTGTGTTGTAATGTTCTATGTTCTAACATCTACAGGCTTCAATAACGGCTAGTCAGTTCTGTTGAGCTACACCTTCACCCAACTGGGTTCAGAATAAAGATATGCATTTATACAGCACTGTTTGCATCTTCAGCATGTCTCAAAGCACTTTATACAGCCAGGAGAGCATTAACACGGAAAACAGAACAGCCAGATTAGGCACAGAAAGATCCCACAAACAGCAGTGTGACAATGATCAGGTGACCTGTTTGTCAGTGTTGGTTGAGGGATCAAAATTGGCTTGGACACCCAGGAGAACTCCCTCACTCTTCTCAATAGCACTGGGGGTCTCTCGTGTACATCAGAGATCTTTTGCATTCAACAGCAAGAGAAAACAGGGTTCCTGTTTAGCTGAAGAATGTTTAAATTTGTCGATTAAATCTAGAAAGGAGTCTACACCTCCTCCGGATAGTGTTTTGGACAGGAAAGTCACCTTCCAGTTTTTGTAACATCATGTGGCAGCTCAGAAAATATCAAATTTGTACTCACCAGAACTTCTGCACCTACTCATGGAATCAAAGTTGATAAAGTAGGAAAATTCTTTCCCCAGCTTCTCATCACTGGCAAAAGCACAAACACATGCGTAGAAGTGAATGCATCGTTTTGGTGGCTCCTCTTTGTTGGAGCTCGATTTACTGGCTTTGAAAGCCTGGCAGGAACAGTAGAACTTGCGCTCTGTCACACCTTTCAGCCTAGCCTTCTCGTGGAACGAAACATGCAGGAAGCCCAAACTGTGCTTGGGGCTAGCTTTGCACTTCACCACCATGATGCTCCTGGTGATCCTCTGCACCAGGGGTCCACTTGACTCAGTCGCCAGGGTCCAGATGGCCTGCTTGGTCTCAGCAGACACCTGGAGAGAGTTCAGCACAGAGCTCTTCAGAGTGTGCGGAGTGGCTTCCATATGGCACTCCATGGCGAGCTTAATGTGCTGGCACTGATTCTCGGAGACCTCCTGTGAGGTCACTTTGAAACAGGTGGGGACTAGGCAGCGGCCAGTCACATGCGTAATAACAGTGCCATCGACCGTCTGAATTGCTTCTGTTGTGCCAAGTTCCACAAAGCCCCGGTAATCAGGTCCTCGATCCCGAAGCCTCACTGAGTACACCTGCGAAGCAGATCCTGTGACTATGCGAACAGCATCGATGCTGGGTTGCTGCTTCCGCACGCCATCCCTGAAGACAGCACCACAGCTTTTATTCTTGCAGCTCAGTCCACGGGTGCCATTGATAGTGCCACACTTGGGGCACTTTTTGATGCCCCGAAGAGTAGGTTTGCCCAAGTCAGCCAGAAAAGCCAAGGTTTTCATCCTCTCCGGCTGCTGCTCCATCTCTCATGTGACTGGCCTTGTTTATACCCTACTGGAGAGAAAAGCAGTTCAGCTCGTCAAATAAGCCATGCAAAGTTTGAAACGATAATTATGTTGCACTACTAGAGAGACCTTTTTTTATTTCAAAATATACTTTATTCACAAAAAATATCTTTATATGTGAACATATTCACAAATACAGTTCAGTTCTGTACAAGAGCGTGTCAAGAAAACAAACACTGGAGTTTGACTCTATTCAACAAACCAAAGACATCTCTTACTTAAACCACACCATACTTCCATGCATTCGAGGCACTAGGAGGTTCTGATAACTGAACGCATCCCCAATTAACTTCAGACAGTGGTCTTTCCCCAGCACGCCTTGGCAGCAGCTGCCCCAAGCTTTAGTGCGTCCCTCAACACAGAGTCCTGGACCTTGCAAAGTGCCAGCCTGCAACACTTGGTTGAGGTTAACTCCTTGCTCTGGAAGACCAACAGGTTTCGGGCATACCAATGAACGTCTTTCACCAGTTGATGGCCCGCCAGGTGCAGTCGACGTCTGTCTCAATCCGTAACCCAGGGAACAGACCGTACAGCACAGTCCTGCGTCACAGAGCTGCTCAGGATAAACCTGGACAAAAACCATTGCATCTTTCTCCAGACTTCCTTTGCAAAGGCACATTCCAGAAGAAGGTGTACGACAGTCTCAACACGCGCCCCACACACACAACAGACAATCTGCCTCCAACAGTCAGCACTGTCAGTGTGAAGAAGAAATAGGGACTGCGTTTGAAGAAGTCTGTTCAAGACTGGGGCTGATAGGGTTTAGGGTTAGTAGTCATTCTAATCACCTTCGATCCCAGTTTGTTAACCATATCAGTGGAAGACACGTGAAAAAATTTCAAAAATGTTCATGTTCACATGCAAAAGAGATGATGCAACTAGCACTTTTTCCTTCAATAAGGCTTCCCAACTTGTCTCAAAAAATGCTAATCACTTCTTACACTTTTCAATGTTTCAAAATTCTTGAAAAGATCACTTATCGAATGAAAAGTGGAGTTCTGTATTAAGCTAGTGGATTTCAAGGGAACTGAACAACAGCAAACGGGAATATCTTTAAATAACTATATGAAAATAAAACTATTTGGCTTTACTTTTCCAAAACTCCAATGTTTAAATGCCATTTGTGGTTTACACTAGTTAAAAGCGGTTGCTACAAGTCATCAGGAACCTTTAAACAAGATACAGGAAGCCTTTAAAGTGTCCTGCAGTTTTACAAGGAAAAGAACAAGGTACAAATTTCTTTTTCCCGAAAGTTGGAAAGCAGTTGAGTTTAGCAGGACATCAATGGATACGAGGTATGTAACATATATTTTCTGATCACTGTTAGCTAAAGTTATCCTAAATTTACCAGTGACATACTGTGTTCAGTTCCTGTAATATTTGACCGAATTCCATTGTCTGGAGGAGACATTGAATAAAATGTGACCTCTGCATAGGAACAAGAACAAAGTATGGGCAGTTTCAAATTTTCATTTCAAAATGTAAATGTTGAAAACACTAAATTATCACAGTTGTTGTCTCTACTGTAATAGAGATCAATCAGGCTGTACATTTGATCTTTTCAACAGAATTTTTCAAACTACTCACCTTCTTCCTGCTTGCTTTGTCCATATTTTTGACCTGAGTTGTACAGGAAATACATATCACACATTTCAGACTCATATGATCACACACATCAGAGTACATTGTCTATAACATCAATGAAACTCTAATTTCCATACCCTTTCTTTTACATTCTTACTACTTCAATATTTAAATTCCTTTTCTATATAAAAATAAAATTCTACTATCTGCCTCAGGAAGGATTCCAGTGAAGTATTTCTTGTTCTAAGAAAATTGTTAAGCATTCTTCACTTTAAGGGTAGAATTAAAATATTGAAAAGGAATTATGTGTCGGGGGAAACTGTGCATAGACTCAATGGTAGAAGCTGTCAAATGGCAGAATGTATAAATTCGGAATAAAAATCAAAAGAACTGCCCATGCTGTAAATCAGGAACAAAAACTGAAGTTGCTTGAAAAGCACAGCTGGTCTGGCAGCGTCTGGGAGGAAATAAACCAGAGTTAACATTTTGGGTTTGGTGACCCTTCCCCAGAACTCTGAACAAAGATGCTGTTAGGCCTGCTGAGCTTTTCCAGCAACTTCTGCTTTTGTTCCTGTGTATAAATTCAGAGATTGGACAAGTCCGGTTGCATTTTTTGAAGACCAATCATTCCAGGACATCTCTGCAGGGTAGGACCTGAGGCCCAACCATCTTTGTTGCTTCATCAATGATCTTCCCTCCGTCACGAGGTCAGAAGTGGGGCTGTTCATTAATGATTGCACAATGTTCAGAACCATTCATGACTCCACAGATACTGAAGCAGTCCAGGTTCAAAAAGCTGCAAGACCTGAACAATATCAATGTTTGGGCTGACAAGTGGCAGGCCTTTCATAATATGGGCTGCCCCAAAGTGCTTGATGTTTTCAAAGATACTTTTGAACTGCTGCCATTCAGGAAACGTGGTAGCCAATTTCAGTGCTGTCAGCTCTCACAACAGCAATAATCAAATCATTAAAGGTAAACGAGAACAGGAAAGGTCCCTTGGGTTTTGGGAATAAGGCTATCCGAGTACCTAAGAATCTGCAAAAATAGCAGGAGTAGGCCACTCATCGAACTTGCTCTGTTATTCTAAATCATGGCTGATCAGCTCCTCAATGCCATATTCCTGCTATCCCCAAGCTTCATCTCCTTCATAAATCTGTTCAGTCAGATCATTATTTTCTCAATAACCAGTAATCACTTTGTTATAATAGCATCTCGTATTTAACCCACTATTGATGCCAGGCTAACAGGTGTGTAGTTGCCATCTGTCTCCTTCCTTCCTTTGTTGAGTAATAGAGTTACATTTCCAAAGCTTCAGATAGCACTGCAGCATTAATAAAACTTTGAAAGATGATCAATGCTTTATCTGTAACCATCCCCTCCAATGCTCTATAGGGCGAAGGTTATTGGTCCCCAGATTTGTTAATTATCAGTCCCATTCATTTCATTAACAGAATTTGTTTCATTGATACTTTCTGTCTCGAAATAAGGGAGAATGGGGCTGGGGGAGGTGGAGGGGTGGGGATGGATGGAGGAAGACAGAAGGGGATTGGAGAAGGGAGTCGGATTAGAAGGGGGCAGGGATCGAGGGAGAGAGAGCAGGGACTTGGTGTGGGAGAACGGGTGGAGGTGTTGGTGGTGGTTGGAGGGTGCAGGTGTGTTGGGGGGAGGTGGATGGTAGTCTGTGGGGGTAGGGTGTGGGGGTGGGGCGGGGGAGTTGTGGGAGGTGGGTGACAGACTGTGTGGATACGGTGTAGGGGTGGAACGAGGGTGTTGGAGTTGGGGGAAGTGGGTGGTAGACTATCGTGGTAGTGTGTGTGGCTGAGGTGGGGGGGTTGGGGGAGGTGGGGGGGTTGGGGGAGGTGGGGGGGTTGGGGGAGGTGGGGGGGTTGGGGGAGGTGGGGGGGTTGGGGGAGGTGGGGGGGTTGGGGGAGGTGGGGGGGTTGGGGGAGGTGGGGGGGTTGGGGGAGGTGGGGGGGTTGGGGGAGGTGGGGGGGTTGGGGGAGGTGGGGGGGTTGGGGGGGTTGGGGGAGGTGGGGGGGTTGGGGGGGTTGGGGGAGGTGGGGGGGTTGGGGGAGGTGGGGGGGTTGGGGGAGGTGGGGGGGTTGGGGGAGGTGGGGGGGTTGGGGGAGGTGGGTTGCAGACTGTGGGGGTAGGGTGTGTGGGTGGGTTGGGGGGGTAGGGTGTGTGGGTGGGTTGGGGGGGTAGGGTGTGTGGGTGGGTTGGGGGGGTAGGGTGGGTGGGTTGGGGGGGTAGGGTGTGTGGGTGGGTTGGGGGAGGTGGGTGTGTGGGTGGGTTGGGGGAGGTGGGTGTGTGGGTGGGTTGGGGGCGGTGGGTGTGTGGGTGGGTTGGGGGCGGTGGGTGTGTGGGTGGGTTGGGGGCGGTGGGTGTGTGGGTGGGTTGGGGGAGATGGGTGTGTGGGTGGGTTGGGGGAGATGGGTGTGTGGGTGGGTTGGGGGAGGTGGGTGTGTGGGTGGGTTGGGGGAGGTGGGTGTGTGGGTGGGTTGGGGGCGGTGGGTGTGTGGGTGGGTTGGGGGCGGTGGGTGTGTGGGTGGGTTGGGGGAGGTGGGTGTGTGGGTGGGTTGGGGGAGGTGGGTGTGTGGGTGGGTTGGGGGAGGTGGGTGGTAGGGTGTGGGGGTAGGGTATAGGGGTAGAGTGTGGGGGTAGGGTTTGGGGGTAGGGTGTGGGGGGTGGGGGAGTTGGGTGGTAGACTGTGGGTATTGGGTGTGGGGGGTAGACTGTGGGGGTTGAGTGCGGGGGTGGGGGGTAGTAGACTGTGAGGGTGGGGGGAGGTAGGTGGTAGATTGTGGGGGTGGGGGAGGTGGGTGGTAGACTGTGGTGGTGGGGGGGGATAAACTGTGGGGGTTGGGTGTAGGGGTGGGGGAGGTAGTTGGTAGACTGTGGTGGTGGGGGTAGACTGTGGGGGTTGGGTGTGGGGGAGGTGGGGGGTAGACTGTGGGGGTTGGGGGAGGCGGGAGGCAGACTATGGGGGGAGGCGGGGGGGTAGACTGTGGGAGTTGGGTGTTGGGGTTGGGTGTGGGGGGGTTAGGTGGTAGACTGTGGGGGTGGGGGGAGTCGGGTGGTACACTGTGGGGATGGGGGGAGGTGGGTGGTAGACTGTGGGGGTTGGGTGTGGGGGGAGGTGGGTGGTAGACTGTGGGGGTGGGGGGAGGTGGGTGGTAGACTGTGGGGGTGGGTGTGGGGGAAGGGTCTGTCAATCAGAGCGGCCAGGCCCCGCCCCGTCCGCCTTCGGGTGAACCGCCTTGGAAGCCGCGTCTAGGCGTCGCCTCATTTTGAAAAACTCCATTTATTCGTAAAAATATATTTATAAATTAATAATATCAAAGGGACTCACCTCCCCTCCCCCAACCTACAGCCACTACCTCGGGGTGAAGGTGCTGGGGAGAGGGGCAGGGGCCGGCTCCCCTCCCCTCCCCCCACTTAACCACCTCACGGGCTCGGGAGCCGGCCTCCCCTCAGACACGCCGCCATTTCTCTCCTTACAAAAACTCCTCGGCGCTGCGCTGTAACGCCCGCTCCGATTGGTCAGGCCTCAGGTCATCTGGTGTCGTGGTGCACGTCGGAAGTTGTAGTTCTCCTTCCTTCCGATCCAGGGCAGCTCCAGCGTCAGGGGACTACATTCCCCAGAATGCCGCCTTCATAGCTCCCCCAACCCACACAGCCTCACTGCCCATGACTCAATGACTCACAATCAATGTTTTGATAGTTTTTCATGAAGCGCTAATGAGGAAAGTGCAATTCTGCAGCAAAATGCAATAAAGTCCGGACTGTGGTGTATTTGCATTTATTCATAAGTCCTCTCTTTGCAAAAAGTTGTACTTTGGAGACATAAACATCATTTGACACTAAAACATTGGGCTGCTGCCGGATTGTTTCTCCTCCTAGGAACGCGGAACAACTGCATGCAAGGATGGTGTTGATTCAGAAACCTTCCAAGTTTAAGTAGTAGATAGATATAGGTCAGATAACAAAATTACAGCCCAAGCACTGGGAGATGGGATTAGGTTACTGCTTGGATAGTGCAGATTCAATGAGGCAAAGGGCCATTTTTGGGTTGTAGACCTCCATGACCTGAGAGTATAATGTGTGATCCCTATGCAGAAATTAAGAGAAGTGAGAATAGCTTCTGTCAAATGAAGATGAATCAATAAATTTTTCACTGCAGAGAGTGGGTCTTTCAGACTCAAACCAATGATTAAAAGTCTGTCTCTCAGTTAGGATGGTATTTGCATCCTCCTTTGCAAACAGCTACCCGCACTATGTATTCTAATAAGGTGTAGAGCTGGATGAACAGAGTAGACCAAGCAGCATCAGAGGAGCAGGAAGGCTGACGTTTCAGGCCTAGTCCCTACACAAAAATTTTTCTGAAGAAGGGGCTAGGCCCAAAAGATCAGCCTTCAAGCTCCTCTGATGCTGCCTAGCCTGCCGTTAGCATCCAGCTCTACACCTTGTTATCTCATTCTACAACATCTGCAATCCTTCCCATCTCTACCCACAATGTGGTTAGTTGATCAGACATTTTTGATCCTCCGCATAAAGTGCCCTGATTCTGCCTAAATTGTCCTTGCCAATCTTTCTCTTCACATTCCTTTAGAAACTTTTACAGTTAATAGCTATACTTCCCAGAAGACAACTAACTGTCTTACTCAGTTTTCCCTTGTCAGTCCCTTTGTCCTTCTTTGCTAAATTCCAAACTGCTCTCATTCCTCAGGCATGATTTTTTTCTGGCCAGTCAAGGTGCCTGTTCTTCAGATGCAAGACCAACTCTAATTTGCATTATAAACCAATGCACCCTTCATGTTTCACTTTTGTGCCAAACAGACATTCTCCTTGAGTACACGTCTAAGCTTTCAGAGTAACAGCGCCACAATCTGCCATAGCCAACTGCTATTACCATCATAATTTCCTCTATTTAGATTCAGGACTCTTGTTCCAGGATCAAATACTTCTTGATGATGAATTCCATCATATACTGGTCAATCATTCCCAAGCAGCTGCCGACATCTAGATTGCCAATTATTCCTTCCTCATTACACAATATCCAGTCAAGGATGGCCTGTTTTCCATGTGGTTTCTCAATGTATTGGTCCAGAAAACTATCCCATGTACCTTCAAGAATTCCTTCTCTCCAGGATTGGCACTAATATGCCTAATCCATATTCAGATTAAAGTCACCCATAATCCTATGTTCCTTTCTGGCATGCAGCACTTGTTTCACTATTTCCAACATCACTCCTACAATTTGGGGGCGGGGGTCTACATACAAACCCTATTCATGTCTTTGGCCCCTTGATTTTTCAACTCTGATAGCCAAATCTACGATCATTTAAGCCGAGGAGGCACTGAGGTAGCATGTGTTTATCTCAGCACTCTGATCCTTTTTTTTGGTGAAGGGAATTCAAATATTAGATACAAATTGAGATACTGAGGAAGTGGCCATTCAGCCAATCACAACTGCGCCAGCTTTCCAAATGAGTATCCAACCTCCTGCTATTCTGGTGACAACCAATACAATGCACTGTCCTCATGGTGCATTCCACTAGGAACAAATTGAATAATCATCTCAAAAATTAGCTTTCAATGTGCCAGTGAAAACAGTGCAAACAACTCTAACTTCTGTCATACTCAACCAGGCGTGGTTCTTTCCCTCAGTGTAATATTTCCAAAATTTAGATGGGAATATGCACTCTCTTGGGTGCAGATACTTTTTCCCTTAAGTTCAACTAAAAATGCTCTATCTTTCTCTCACTGACTCATGCTAAGGCTATGCTTTCACTGATGGCTGTAATCCACGTTTACCTTCAGTGACAGTCCCAATGTTCTACAGCGACTGATTTAGCTGAGGAAGAGCAGGACAATTGAATCTAGCACTGTCTTTCAACACAACAATGTATGTTTTGGTTTGAACAAAGTTGGAAGCTTTAATTTTGCCTTGAACAGTAAAGAGCAGATTGCACAAGGACGTGAGGGGAAAGGGAAATGGAAGAGCTAGAAATGCACATGGCACCTTCTGGTAATACACCTTCTTACAAATGGTTGGCCTCAATGGAAAGGAGATATTGGGTCAGTTCAAAGTCAAAAGGGTAATACAACAAAAGATTTCAATTGACAGCAAGAACAAATTACAGAATGATGAGAGTTATTACACTGGATAGGAAATAACAGCCCCAGGTTACTAAGTCAAGAAGAAAAAAAATCATTGGTTTGCAATAAGTCTGAAGATCATCTGTAAATGGTAAAATGGAACTAACATGGTACAAAATGAGAGATGCTAATCACTGGATTTTTCTTTTCAGGAAGGGATGTGATGGAAACCTCTGTGAATATCCATACCTAAACTCCCACAAACTCTATAACTTGCATTTACATTACCCAACGTGTGCAAGAACTTCTCTCAGGAGTGTTATCTGGCCAAAGACCCACAAATGTAAAAATTAAAGGTGTTCAAAAATTTGGCCAAACAGCTATGTTTTGGGGAGTGCCTTCAAAGTATAGAAAGGAGAGATCTAAGGAAGAAATTCAGAAAGATTAGGACCTTGGTAGCTCAATGTAAGTAAGTAGAATGAAGAAACTGGAAAACACCAAAACAAACTTATCACTTAGATTGTAAAAAGAAAAATTTCAGAGCAGTTACAGCAAGAACTAGAATGAACTGGTGGACGGAATAGTACATGGGAAGGCTGTGAAATCACTCCAAAGGCAGTGGCATTATGCAGTGTTGAGCAAATTAGGTTTATAGCAAAGAAAGACAATGCAAAAACTGACTGACTGGCCTACGGTGAAAGTTTGCATCGAAAGCTGAATATTTAAGAACTGTATTCAAGTTTATCTTGTAAAATTTAAAGCCTGTGTACCTGTGTTAGGTTCCTTGTTCCTAATCACCCCAATGAAGATTGCAACTTTGAGCTGGCCATCTTCCCAAGACTAGAATTTGAATTTGTAATGTTGACTGACAATATTTCACCATCACTACAGGCACAACCACAGCTCCAGCTCTGGAGCTTTGAATTTCAGCAAGCATTAACCCTCGTCCCATGAACAAATTTCAAAAAATAGATCAGGCAATGGCAAGATCTTGAGATTCAAGCTTCACACCTTAACCAATGTCAGGACAAGACAAAATTAATCTCACACTAATTATTGACTCTTTGGTGAAACATTACTAGTTTACCTTAATCTACTGTAAATAGATAATAAAAGCTTGGATTTATTCTGCAAGTGTTTTGCTGCAGCTCCTCACTGGTGAAAATTGCTTCACATCAACGTGTGCAAAGGCCCACAGCATGCAATCATTAACTGAGCAAAGATATCATGGTCACAAAACATTTCAATGCAAACCATAATTATCATAGGGACTCTTTGCTGCTGATTGTACGAATGCACAAATTTGAAGCAAGAATTGGCTCTCAAGCCTGCCCTGCCATTCATTCAGATTATGGCCAATCTTACCAGTCTATCCACAATATTCCTTTCCACCACTCCTTCAGTTTAAAAGTCAGACGTGTCACATCGCTGAACCGAAGCAGAGCATGCTTGTGGAATGGGGTTTTCTCAGTTCAAGGCAGCGTATAGATGCAAGCTGATGTTAATGTGAGGAGCTCCAGCAAAAGTTGCTGCTGGTAAAGAATCCAAAGCCTAATGGCACGACAATATCAAAGACAGAACTGTGCACTGACTGGGTCTAACAAATGTCTCCCACTTCTTATCAAGTGAGAATTGGCACAAATGTACAGACAGGAATCGATATCAATCTCATTATCAAAGCAAGCAATCAGTTTTGGCACAACTCTCCAGTACATTTCATCAGTTGTAAGATACCACTACACAAGCAAATGATTAAAAAACTGTGATTAAACAGAATGGAGCTGTTCAGTATAATGGCCCAATGACCATTTTATTTATTGACTGTTAATAACTGCTACAGTTTAATACCAACAAGGCCGTGCAGTTAACAAACCCGAATGCAAGTCAATTGGTCCTTCACAAACCTAGTTCATGTGATTTTTGCCTGGAATAGAATTCCCCTGAGGTGAATTGTTTTCTTTAAAATGCTGACGCAGTTCAAACAGAAAATAGAGACTTTATCCCTTTTCTTTGTGGCCTGCTCAGGCTGCGTTTATTTTCCCCAACTCATCTGTCTGAAAATGCACTTCCAACCCACACGGAAGCCTGTAAGTGCAGGTCCCCTCTGATGACTTCAGGGAGGCTAAGTGGGTAGAGCCCTCCATCCCAATCTCCCAGGCTACAGTACCTAATGTGGGTGGATGATGGGGTGTGGTTTGGGGGGGCGGGGGGGGGGGGGGGGAGGGGGAGAATGCTGCACACGAACAGTCTCACTCCATCAGAAAGTTTGTTTTGTCTTTTACTCAGTTAATTGACGGAGGACATGCACAAGCAGGAGATTCAGTTTTAGGGGAAGAGAATTGGGAGGAAACACATGAACACCATCTTTGGCAACACCTCTTTTCAATGTGATTCATCTGCTACAATGTCCAACGAACCACTAGGAGGAAAACGTAATAGTTCCACATGAACCACGGCAACTGGAAACAACAGCAGTCGCTTCCAAGTGTCAGCCCTTTTAGATTCACAGAAGGGATATAGTCTCCAGCATTTTCTAGGTCAGGATTTCTTAAAAACAAAATGATCCATATGTTCTGAAAGATTAATCTGCAGTGCATCAATCCACTCCAAAAAGACAATTTATTTAAAACTCCTGGGGCCGGGCCAACCAGTTACACATTTTGGTAACTAAATGTAGCATCTATTATGAAAAAACTTCGCCAAACAATCCAATAAAAAATACATTAACCCATTTTAAAATTGGTTAAATGTGCATATAGTGTATCTGGCAAGAACCTGCACACAAAGTCACCTTAGGGCAAGTCACAGATGGCCTCGATACCTTTTGTGGCCAGTCCGCAGGTGCGTTTGTCAAGCTAACAGACTTGGAAAAGAGAAAATAAAACATTTTCACATTTGACTCACTGATGCAACAAGTATTCTACAGAAGAGGATTCGAATGACCGGATCCTTTTGTGTGCAGTACACATCTGTGTCTGGACCAAATGACTTAATGGCAAGTCAGCTGTCTCACCCTTTGTCCCTTAACATGTTCTAAATTAGTTGAGTTGGCACAGAGCCCCATTTGACCCTTTAGATCAGAAGCCCAGGCAAATGTGGACAATCACATCAAGACGATACTGAAGAAAGCTTGGTAAAGTTAGCAGTCTTCCCAAATTCCTGACTATGGAAGAGAATCTCGGCTGGTAGGACTTCCCAGACAATCGCAAGTTGCTGAAGAGACAACCGGCAGGGAAAAGAAATACAAATTCTCCCCCAATAATCCTTGGACGGAACATTTTAAAACCAACACACAACTGATATGCAGTAAAATACAGTTACAGTACCTCTTTATGCATATGCAGCCAATATTGTGAGCACAGCTGATCATTTACACTAGAGAACATCATTCAGAACACCCTCTGAAGAGACACGTCAAGAGATTTTCTTTTCAAATTCTTTTCTTTCCCCATCCCCCGGGTGCTGCAAACAGGGACTTAGCCAAGAACAGACAAAACATATCAACCGTGGCAGATGGGCGTGCTGCAATGGTTTAGGCAAACAGTCCCGACCCCTGCCCAACCAACATGTGACCAGCCAGTGCTGCCGCTGCCGTGCTGGCATATCACTGACAGTATTAAAATTTTACACAAATTCCCCCCCACCCACCCCCGCCACATCCCTCTCTCCAGTCGCCTTTCATGTACGCAGGCTGATATCTTGGTTTGAGATGCACAACGATCCCAAACAAACTGCAGCCTTTAAGACACTGCTGCTGCTAACTTCCTGCAAGTGTTTACAAGCCGACACTCAAGTCAGTAGCCAACTATGACAGTGATCTTGATTCCTACCATCAGCCTCTTGAAATCAAAAAAAAAAGCATGCGGAAAACAATAAAACCAGAAGTAGGCACCAAACCAAAAAAAACCAGGTTGCCTTGTGGAAACAGTGGAGGTTGTGTATTTCGTAATTATCTGTACATGCAAATTCAGGCAAAACCAGAAACGCTGCCTTAAGTCAGAGTCCTTCAAGATCTTCCCTGCCCACCCTCTCTGTTGCCAGTTTTATTTTGACAGTAGCTATACTGGTGTCTTACATTATTTAATAACGATTGTGTGTATTAATTTTAAAATGGAAACCCAAATTCAGATTCTGGTAGTAGGCAAGCAGCCTAAACTGGTTAGGAATGCTTCACCTACAGATCTGGAAATTTCAATTTTAGCCAGTTCCTGAGAATGCCCTAGCATTCTGCAGTGTCAAAGAGAACTCCACTCGGATTTGCACTGCTCAGACCAGGGAATCTTCAGAGAAACACTGGGAAAGCAGCCAGAATCCAAGTCAACACTCAGAAGTGCTTTCTCTACAACATCACTAAGTTTTTGACGTGTTTCCTTTAATGAAGTGATTAAAATACTACTTCAAAGTAACAAAAAAAACACAGAAATAAAAATTTTACGATAGTATTTCATTGCCTTAAACTATGCTGTGTACATGCTGAGAGCTCCAGGGACTCCACATTTGTTTTTCCATGTTCCGAAGGGATCTTCATTTTGCACAACCTCCTACATTTACAAAGTACGGCCTTGTACAACAGAAATGTGGAAAACATAGGATTATTAAATTTTACACTTTGAAATCAAATCTGTGGAATGCAAAACTAAACTGCCCAGCATGTGTAGTAGAAACATGTGACTAATATTGTGCAATTCGGCTGCCTCATTTTATAAAAGTGGCAGCGTTAGTTAGAAATCCCTGCTTTTGTTTATTCTCGCCAAGGGCCACAGGAAACGGATTTTAATTTTCGTTTTGAAGAAAACTGGACACAAAAATTGGCAGACATCCAGCATCTTTCGACAGAAGCTTGGATGAGACAAATTTCCATGATTTCTAAAATGAATTGCTTTCCTTTTAAAATAAATACAACGCAGTTGACATGTTTCATTGATCTAGCTTTTGAAAAAAAAATCTTTTAAGTAAACAAAGGCTTGACGTGTCCGCTGTGGCAGGAAACCACTGGCTATAGGTAGGAAGAGAGAGTCCTTTCTGCTCACTGGGTCTGGTAGCCTGCCATGCCAAATCCTGCTTGGTTGGTTATCACACTGGGACTTTGACCTTGTGCAGGCTGGACTCCATAGTTAGCACCCATCCATGCAGCAGTGGACGGTGTCTGGCTGCAAGAAGACAGAAAACATTGATGAGAATAGGCAACACAACACAACTGGGATTATGTAGTGAATAAGAAATAATAGAAACAGAAGGGACCACAGGCCTTCTCTGTGCTGTGCCTGTAAGACCACTGCTATAATGTAGATGACATGCGTTGAATAATTATGAGCCTAAGAGATACCAGTTTTTGAAATGCTTATGTACTGTCACTTAAGTCATTTAAATGTAAGAGAGGCTGCAGCATTGAACACACTACTTTTATCTTTTGAGTACATGAAACAGAGTGATACAGCATGGAAACGGACCCTTCAGTCCAACTTGTCCATGCCAACCAAGTTTCACAAACTGAACTAGTCTCATTGTCCCATGTCCCTCTAAACCTTTCTTATTTATGTACCTATCCAAATATGTTTTTAACATTGTAACCGTACCTGCTTCCACCACTTCCTCTGGCAATTCATTCCACACACGAGCCACCCTGGGTGTCAAAAAGCTGCCCCTCAGCTCTCTTTTAAATCTTTCTCTTCTCACCTTAAAAATATTCCCCCAGTTCCCATGCCAACCGTAGTGCCAAAGTAAAGAAATCCCACCTGCCTGCTCCTGGCCCATTTGCCCCCAAACCTTTCCTATTCTTGTACTCGTCCGAATGTCTTTTAAATGTTGTAACTGTGCTCGCATCCACCACTTCCTCTGGAAGTTAATTCCACACATGAACCACTGTGTAAAAAAAAATAGCGCCTTGTGTCTTTTTTAAAATCTCTCTCCTCTCACCTTAAAAATATACACCCTAGTCTTGTAATCCCCATACCCCAGGGAAAAGACACCTATCATTAACCTGATCTATACTCCTTATGGTTTTATAAGCCCCTATCTTCAGAAGATTGCAGTAGAATGCTGTTTATATAAAACAGTCTTTTTTTTTGAAGGCACTGTCAATTACACAAAGTTTAGGGCATGCGTCTGGGTGACAGAAGCACGGAAAAGGTATAGCATAAAGAAGCCATTCAGCCCACCATGCCTCTGCTGGTCGGAAGTAAAAATTAGCTGCTCATTCTGATCCAGCACCTGGTTCATAGCCTTGCAGGTTCTACCGCTTCAGATACAGATCCAGGACTGTTTAACGCGATCTGGGGGCTTCTGCTTCCACTACCAAACTGGACGGCAAATTCAAAACACAAACCTTCAGGGGATATGGCTCTCCTCATTTCCTATCTAACTGTTCTGCCTATGGCCTTCAACCCATACCACTGGTGAGTGCTCTCTCACTCCTCGCAGTAACAAGCCCCCCCTTATCCAAGCACCTTATTATTTTGGACACTCATAAGTCATCATCCCTCAGCCTCCTCTGTTCAAAGAACAATGATCCTGGCCTTTCCAGCCCTGGCAACATTCTTACAAATCTCCTCTGCACACTCTCCATCAATAATGCATAAAAACACCACTCTGGTCAACAGTTTAAAGCAAATCAAAGCTCCGATTAGATTTTATTCTTTGGGCAGTCTTCAGGGCACATAGTAACTCAGATGTCTGTGCACAAGAAGCTATCACTGTAGGCATCAGGAAAGTCACACTGAAACCAGGAGTCATGCGCATAGCCAATTCTCTCTCAAACCAAAGAAGAACACAGCTCCTGAAAACTACTCCCCTGCAATGCTGTTAACAGGTGGGTTGATAAATACACAAGAATCCACATTAATAGATAGAACAAGAATGACAAAAATTGCCATACTCCACTCTGAATCCTTGTTGGTTCCAGGCTTGTCCATAAACTCCATAAGGAGGCATCTGCCAGCCATTGGGCATATATTGGCCGAACTGTTGAGTATTTCCATACCACTGGCCAAACTGGCTCCAAGGCTGGGCGTAACCCATCTGATTTTGCTGAAAGACAAAACAAAGGAAGAGGGGTTGTCAGAGATGTATGAGGATTATATTTTCTTTAAGTTGCTCACAGTAATACACTCGACTCCCAGCTGCCTATGAAACGGCCGAACTGCTAAGTAACTGACTAGATGGATGCAGTGGTTCAAGAAGGGTACCTTTCCAAGGCCCAGCCACAAACGCATGCCCACGTCACATAAAAGAGATTTTAAAGACTTCTTGCAGTAATGATGCTGCTTGAATGCCTGTGGTGCACAACTGAAACAAACAAAACAATGCCTCATTTGACCTTTCCCCATTTTCATTCTATTTCCATCATGACATCATTCAGACTTGTTTGGCTCCTGATCAGTTGAACATCAGTTCCAATGCAAGGTTTCCAGCCCTCAAGCTCGAGGAATAGATCATTAACTTGAAAGTGCAGCTGTAGGAACCAGTTCAACGTTTCGGTGACAAGGTCTGCTTGACAAGATAACTCGTGTATGGCCCAAACAAGTGGTGCCGCCCAAAACAAGTTTACCTTCGGTTGAAAATGTTACCTTTCAAAAATGCGGAGTGCTTAAATCGCACTATTATTGTCTCTCAAGATTTCCAAAAACACACCCAAATAAGAAAATAGTGGAAACAGCTATCCCTTTTTTGTCACATCAAGCATTCAGACAAAATTTGGGGGGTGGGGGGTGAACAAAACCTGATTCCTGTCAAACTTTACCTGCTGAAATTGGCCCATTCCATCGGGTGTTTCTTTGCCCCAGTAGCACTTGACGATATGTCCTTCTATGGTGGTTCCATTGACTGAGACGATAGCGTGTGCAGCACTTTCATGCGATGAGAAGCTAAGAAAGCACACAGCAAAAATTATTACAGGGCAAGAATTACTTCCAGGCAACAATTACTGCAGATTGAGTTTCACTCTCGGGACACAGGGAGCCATAATAAGCACGATACCGGCACAAAGCAGCCACTAAGAAAAAAGACACGTCAAATTTCAACAATAGACTGAGAAATGGACTTTGAATTTGTTTGGCAATTAACTGCCTGATTCTGGACATCTGACCAGCTTTTATGATACTTCCTTTGAGCTTTCCTTCCTACGTTATGACAAACCACTGTGTCTCTCCTTAGCAAGTGCAGAATTATTCCTCTCTCATTCACTACCCCCTTAATTGGACTTTCACAGGAGCCAGATTTAAGGCATCCTGAAAATTATCAGATGTTGAGGCTCCTTGACATATTGGTAAAAGCTGGTCACGCTTCCAGTGTTAGGCAACATACACCAAACAAAGAAACAGCTACTTTCACCCAATTCATTCACAATGCCTTGACTCTGATGGACTTCAGTTCATCAGTGACAGCTCCTCCCTAAATTATGGCCTTCTCTCCTGACATTAACTTCCTCCACAAATTAATTCTTAAAAAAGGAAACTGTCTTTAACTTTCCAACTAGCAAACACGAGAGCCTAGCTTTTCAAACCGCATAATCTGCCTTTAAATCACTGCAGTTTGGTTTTAAGGTAGAGTCAACAGCAGTTTGCCAAGATAACGATATGGTCCGAGAAGACAAATGTCTGAATCACTGTCAATTTCCATGCTTTAGAAATTAGTTGTGCCTACTTGCAGAACACTCTAAAAATGCTTCAACCAATGCATTAACCAGTAATACGAATGCAATTGGTGGCATTCGTATCTGACACAGAAATGTTCCTGTATCTTATGTCACTAATCTGTTCAAGTAGCAGATCTGGTTGGCAAAAAAAAAATTCACTGCTAAAAATTCTTCCAACATATAACATAAGCAAAACATTGTCTGGATTCAGTGATATACAGACAACACTCATTCAAAGCTACCAATTCTTTTTGCTATACCTATATTTAATTTAGATGTGAATTGAAATTAGTCAACAGTACAAAGACATCAGAAGGCTCAAAAAGAAGTCTTCAAAACAGACGAAATCCATTCTTTCCATTCAGGTTGTCCACCACAGAATTTCTTGGACATAAGCAGTGAATAAATATTTGCAGGAAGTATTTTCCAGGAAATTACAAGGAAGCTTTTCAGCCAATGCAACAGCTGTCATTTATAAAATTCAGCAATTAAAAACTGACAACTTGTAGAAGCTGAATAGGTCTGAGATTTTAAAAGTTTGTGCCAAGGAACCAGCAAGATGATGAGTCACCACTGGAATAGTGATTACACTGCTAAACTAACCCAAATGCTCACAGTATAAACCTAACATAATATGCAGGGTAACACGATTGTGTCGTCGTCTCCGTACCTTTTCTAATGACCCACTTGGACTGTTACAGGCAACCGCATTTTATTTCATTAGGAGCTCGCCTGATGAGTTAAGTGCAGTGCAAGCTTGGTAGTGAAGTAAACAAGCCAAGTACCGTTCTACAGGGTCAAAGTTCCCATTCAATGCTGCTTGAAGGGCACTCGTTAATGGTCTCAAAATCCTGTTCCCATCCAGAATCTGTGACACATCCGTTACAGGAATTATACGAGTTAATATACTCTCACAGACCCAAGAAGAGCCTTTAGTATGATGAAACATTGCAAAGCACTTCACAGCACCATTATCAAGATATGGTGTTTAGCCCCAGAAGTAAACACGAAGGCAGATGTTCACAATCTTGACCAGAGGTCAGTTTTAATAAATAGCTCAAATGTGGTAAGGAGACAGAAAGGCGAAGTCGTTTAGATTTCAAGACCTATTCAAGGTCTTCAATTCAAGATTCAATGAATTCAAGACCTCTGAACTTTTAACAGCTGTGTCATTGGCAGAGTAATTTAAATTAGCAGTGAGAAGAATTCAGAACTGGATGCGTGTAGCTGCATTGGAAGACTGCAGATTACAGAGCTGGGAAATGAGAGGTCATGAAGGGATCTGAAAAGGAGGATGAGAATTTGGAAGCACAAGCTTGCTTAACCAGAAATCAATGCATCAAAAGGCACGTTGAGGGTGACAGGAACAGATGAGTTGAAGCAGATGTGGAGTCAGATGAAGTAATAAGTGCAAAGAGGGGTCCAGAGAGACTGTACAAACGTGGTCATTAGCTAATCAGGGGGCAGTTTCAGGGGCACATCAAGATAGACACTGACTTTGTAAACAGTCTAGTTTAATCCCAGTTAGTCACTCAGGAGAGGGCAGATTGGTTGCTTCCAGAACAGGAAGTGTGGAGGGAATGGCAAACAAACAAATGCCTCAATATTTAGTAGGGAGGAAATTTATGCTTGTTCATTAGATCAGACAAGCAGCCTTACAATTTAGTGATGACTAAATTGCAGCAGTGATGGAAACTCAACTGAAAGCTTTCATATGTAGTGTCATGACAATGTGGGTATGGATCTGGCAACTGACACTACATTCAAGATCTGAAGAGAGGACAACAGAGATCCCATGGAACCACTAAGACGCAAGAACTCTGTATCCTGTCCAACACTCCTCCCTCTAACATTAAAGCTGAGTGAATTGATTTCACCCAAAATTAAATCGCACCACTGTTTGTCTTGGCTTTCTGTCCTCAAACCAAATGATGTGGTGGCACAGTGATGTCACTTTAAAGCAATTCACATCACATGACACATTTTGGGAGATCTCACAATGTGCAACAGAAACCCAAATGTGTTTGCTCCCCTTAAACAGCTACAGAGGTTCTCAGTTCATTCTCAGAGATTGAAAATCAATTCAAAGACAAACTGTTCAAAGGCTGAAACATACCGTACAAATGAATATCCTTTCTCAGGAAACACTCTGATCTCCATGATCTGTCCAAAGGGCGAAAATGTCTGGCGCATAAGTTGCTCTAAAAGACAGATATTAATTTTAAATGTAATTCTTGACCATCAACTTTTAAAATTTTCATTCATGGGATGTAAGCATTGCCAGTTGGATGAGCAATAGTGCCAGTCCCTAGTTGCCCCTTGAAAAGATAGCAGTTAGCTGCCTTAGTGAACCCTGGCAGTCCGTTAGGGAGGGAGGGAGTTCCAGGATCTGCTGCCCTTATGCTTCTCAACAGTAGTGGTCATGGGTTTGGAAGGAGCTATCGTAAGAACCTTGGTGAACTGCCGCAGTGCATTCTGTTGTGGTACAGACTGCTGCTACTGCTGAGCTGCAGTGGTGGGATTCAATGCTTGTGGATGTGGTCCCAATTTAGCAGGTTGCTTGGCTCTGAACAGTTTCAATCTAATTTTATGTTGTTGGAGCTGCATTCATCAAAACAAGTGGAGAGTACTCCATCATACCACTGACTTGCACAAATGCTAAGTTACTGGCTGCAGGATTCAGAGTCTCAGGCCTACTTCTGAAGCAGGAGTGTTGATATGGCTGGTCCAATCAGCTTCCAGCCAACGGTAACTCCCAGGATGTTGACAATGGGGAGCTCAGAAAATGTACTGTAATTGAATGCTGTGGGTCAATGGTTAGGCTCTCTCTCGTTAGATATGGTCATCATCGGGCACTTATCAGCCCAGACCTGGATAATGTCCAGGTTTTGAAGCATTTAGATATGGACTATTTTAGTATGAGAGATATCACAAATGGTGTTGAACATTATGGAATCATCACACATCTGATTTTATGATGGAGAAAGGATCATTGATGAAGGATCTGAAGGTGGCTGAGGATACTACCCTGAGAAATTCCTACAGGGATGTCCTGTCGCTGCGATGACTGATCTCTAACAATCACAGCCATCTTCCCCGTGCCAGGTAATGACACTGAGTGGAGAATTCATCCGATAACCATTTTCCCTAAATAAAAACTGAAAGAATTGCGGATGCTGTAAATCAGGAACAAAAACAAAGCTGCTGGAAAAGCTCAGCAGGTCTGGCAGCATCTGTGAAGGAAAAAACAGAGTTAACATTTCAGGTCTGGTGACTCAGAGGAATGGTCATCGGACCTGAAACGTTAACTCTTTTCTTCCTTCACAGATGCTCCCAAACTTGCCGAACTTCCCCAGCAGCTTTGTTTTTGTTCCATTTTCCCTATTTTTGCTGGACTTCTTTATGCCAGAGACAGTCTCCTCTCGCACTTCCAACTTGCTTCCACAGCAGGTTAAGGTCTTGAGATTAATGCGCATTAATAACATATATAATAGGTTACAGGCATCCCAAAAGCATACTGTGTTGATAACTAGTCAAATACATACATGATTTATTACTGTAGATACATAACAGTTGATGATTTTCTGTGAAAGCAGAACATTCATACAAAATAATTTGGAGCTTGCTTCTAAACATGAAATCTTGCAATATTTATCAGCATGGATTTGAGATTTACTGCTTTAGGGAATAATAGCAGCAACTTATGATTTCACAGGATCATAGGAATCACTACAGTGCGGAAACAGGCCATTCAGCCCATCAAGCTAATCATTATGCTGCCGTTCTGAATAATTATTTCAATGATAAATGCTTGTTTGCTTGGCATTGCTACACAGCCATCGATTTGCCTTTGCTCCAAAGAATGGATTTTGTGGCTGCTGTTGTCTAAGTAAGTATGGTGGACTGTAACTTTCAGAGTCCAATCACGCAACATAATGTGAACACTGGCCATTTTGGACACCAAACAGCTCTCTCTGTCCTTGCTACCTCTAGAGTGAGCACCTCCAAAATAAAGCTGTTTGAGGTTTTGCCCTATCCAACACAAGGAGCCACTGATGTATCTAACACAGCTAAGATATCAAATTCTTCCGATTTTACCTCTGGAAGTTAAATTCCTATCTCGAAAAATCAATAGCTGCCAAAAAAAAAAGTGGTCTTAATTCCACGCATTTAAGTTAAAATTGAAAAACATTGTCCGAAGACATGAAGGGCAAAATTTTTACACTTCGCATGTTTAATAAGCTTCCTCAGGAAGTGGTGGATGTGGGTACAATTACAATGTTTAAAAGACATTTGGGTAAGTACATGAACAGGAAAAGGTTTGGAGGGAGATGGACTAGCAGCAGGCAGGTGGGACGAATTTAGTTTGGGATTATGGTTGGCACAGATTGGTTAGACCGAAGGGTCTGTTTCCGTGCTGTGTGACTCTATGATTCTATGACTCTAAGTCTGCAGTGACCCTCCAAAAAGGATCCCACCTAAATCCACAGCCCATCTCTATCCCTGTAACCCTACATTTCCCTTGGCTAATCTACCCAACCCGTACATCCCTAGACAATGTGGCAATTTAGCACGGTCAATCCACCTAGCCTGCACATCTTTGGCCTGGGAGAGGAAACCTGTGCAGACACAGGGGAGAAAGTACAAACTCCACAAAAATAGTCACCAGAGGGTGGAATCGAACTGGAGGAGTGTCTGGCGCAGTGAAGCAGCAGAGTTAACCACTGAGCCACCCCACCCTGTTTCAAGTCTAAGGGTGGAAAACTTCAAGAGGTCAGTTAGACAATATGCTGGATACTAGCCATTTCCTCCAGGGACTTGAGGTTGAGTCACCAGCTCAAAGTTACTTGATGCAAGCTTTCCACGTTTCATTTCCTCGAGGGCTTATCGCTTACAGTATTTGAACCAGCCCCAAATGACACAGGCAGTTTGGGCATCTGGAAAGACTGGTTATCAGCCTCAAAATGCCTGATGGGGTTGAGAGTGCGAGCGAATTTCAGAAGCGGGTAGCAGCAGGTTTATCCTGTGTCACACTAAAGAGCGAAGAGAGTTAACTTGATAACCCATTCCTGATTTGGAGCTGACATTTGAAGTTTCACAGAGGCACCAGTACCACTCAGCCTTATTAACTAACAAAATAAAACTGGCAAGCAACAAATGAGTCATCTGAAATAAAATGATTTAGCAGCAACTGTCAGAAGGTACAAGTCACTGAAAATTTTTAAACAAGTGGCTGCTGACAGTAGTTCAGGAAATATAATAAAATGTGTTGTTAGTGCTAGATGAAAACCTTAATGAGTAAAAGCATTTCAAAAGGAACTGCACTGATTAATTGAGTAGATGAGGAAATGACAGACATTTTTAACACTGATAAAAGCACAGAACTGCACACAGACCAGAAATTTGCCAGTGCTCAAACCGATGGGCGCAAATGTACAGAAATGGAAATTGCACCATTACTTCAAGAATAAAACTGGATCTTTTTTGCTTTTCAAATACAGCACCCTGCTGCTCAGTTAGCATTTCCTAGCCTGCATGGACGCAGATGGGTGAAATGCACATCATTTGCAAGAATAAAAGACCTCTTCAAGCAGCAGGCAATCTTACCATCACTGCAACTTCTCCCCACTATAGCCACAGCATGAAAACATAGATTTCAGATACTGAGTATTTACCTGTAAGTCCAACTGCTATGCCACCACAATAGACGGTACAATTGCTGGGACTGGACTGATTTACAACTTCCTCATAGGAGAGCTGTTTGGTATTTGCTGCAGAAGGGCAAAGAGAGTGTATAAGTCAAGCAAATTTGTTAAAAAGCTGCAGTGTCAAAGAGCGGAAGATTTTGAATATAGTATCTTTGCTTCTGAAAAATCTCATTCACCAAATTAGCCTGCAAAGGAGGAAACATTGGCATTTCACATGTCTGCCATCACCATTTCATCCATGAAAATGACCAAGCCCATAATTTACCCTATGGCATGCATTAAACAGAATTCACATATATGCCCTTATGGTTAGAACTTAGCGACTGAGTAAACTACATTATCAGGGCAGGTCAGACATTCACTGTCCTCACATTCTAGACTGGAAAACTCTTATTTTCTAACCTTACACAAAACCTGCAAGTTGCTGGATCTCCAACATGTTGCTTACTGAACTTACGCTCTGATGTACTCTTTGGGGCAGGGGGCTTGCGGGTTGCCCAGTTTGTTCGGATCTGTCTCCCTCCAAGCCACTGCCCTCCCATCTGTTGAATGGCATTTTCAGCATCCTGCAATTAAATGCAATGAGAGAGAAACAAAGCTTCAGTAACTGGACAAAACCATCAAAATTTTCACCACAAAAGACTTTTGGCAATTCACATTAGTAGGTGCTCTACTCATCACCACTGTTCTAATAACCTATGCAATGGGCTAAGCCCAACCAAAAGCCTCATATATTCACCCATCATAAGCCTCCTGCATTTGCCCAAATGTGACATGCCGCCACTGCTCTGCATCTCCAAAAATAGGGGTCTTTCTAACGTCTAAACTGCAAGTGCTTCACAGAGCTGAGAAAGTGCATAATCAGAAAGCAACCTTTGGCAAGAGGGATGCTGAGAACAAGTTCAATGTGTTAGGCTTTCGTTAGTCTTTGAAAGGGATGGAACGACTGACCCAAACATCTACCAAATAGGCAATTTTAAAAAAAATTGTTGAATGCTCTGTTGCTGAAAATGAAGTCAGAGAGGGAATGGAGTGCCAAAGGTGAAATGTTGGAAGGATGTTTGGGTGCATAAGAAGGAAGTGAGGGTTTCTTTAAGGTGTCATTGTTGAAGGCAAGAACCACTTGACATTCAGTGTGGTTTGTATGTGTTTCTTTGTTTAGCTCACAAACAGGGTTGTTGTTGGCTCCTTCGACAAATTATACATTCAGGATTTATCGAAGTGCTCATCTGCTGCTAAAGTGACTGCTCTCATTTCTGTCCAGTAACTGATCCAGTGTGGGCATTGACCGACTTACCCACTTATTGTAGAAGGACACAAAGCCATACCCTTTGGATTTTCCAGTTGCCAAGTCTTTGACCACTCTAGCATCGCTGGAAACACAAATAAATAAAATATAATAAATAAACAGGCTTCTTGTCAGAATAAGGTGACTGTAAAGAATAAAAAGACAAGAACCACACACGCGCGCGCACACACACTGCTTATTGTCAACTCATCACGTCTCACCTTTGATATAGGGACCACTTATTGCAAGAGTGCCATATTCTACAAAGCACCTTTCTCCTTCGCCACTATACAATGTACTATGTCTTCACTTGCTAGTTCACTACATCTTGATTTGCTCATTCATTTAAAACAGCATTGTTAACTTTAATGTGGTAAACATGCAAACTGTAGCTGAGCTGGCTAATGTTCTTACAGAATTTTTTTTTAAAAGCTACTCAAATAATTTGTAAGTTCATTCATTTAAAAAAATGTAAACCATCTGCTAGGCATGGTCAAAGCAGCTATTCCTAGTTATGAATCACCAGGCCAAATCAAAAAGACAAAAAAAATACATTGTAGAATCTAAGATTAATTGAATGGCTTTCCTTAACCATGCACATTATTTAGTACTTGTTGCCAACAAGTTTTCTACCTATTCTTAAAAATACAGTATATGAAATAGAAAAAAAAACTAGAAAAATAAAAAATAGGAATTAAAAGGCATACATCGCCTGTTAACAATTCTTTTAGTTTCTCGGTAGGGTGAATTCGTTACCCCCTGTTTGGACTGTGGGCAGCTGTAAATTTTGAGAAATTGAGATTTTCAGAAACGGTTGCAATATTCAGAGAAAGTGAAAACACTAATAAGACACTGTACTTCCAAAGTGTTAACAAGAACTACGCAGACTAGCATCAATATCATGAAAAGTGCATCATAAATAGACAGGATCAGATCACTAAAGAACTGATTGAGAACTATTTTACGCACAGAGTAAAAAAAAACAAAGTCAATTATATCTGTATACAAAGACAAAACGAAATAAGACATCTACAACTGAGTGAACGATTATCCACTGTGACAGTCCCTTGCAGTTAGCCATGGAATTCCTGTCCATTCTTCAGAGACATTCTGTAAAATAACCAGAGCCCTATTATTTGAAACTGATTTTTAACCCAACTATGGTGTATCTTCCTTTTCCCAAATAAGTGGATTGTTCGCATAAGATGTTTCTTAGGCAATTTATTAACTCAAGAATAAATTTAAGCACACTTAAAAAGAAAGCTACCGCTAGGATGAATAAAGTGCGGTTTTTACCTTGAGGTGTGAATGTTTTGGTAACATCTTTGACATGCTTCAGTATAAAAACGGTTTGGACTCCATGTTTAATGCGAAATTACCAAACAATTACATGCGAAAGACCAACACTGGTGGATCAAGAGTAGAGGACACAAACTGCAGCACAAATCTAGTGTAATCTTGTACTGTGCCTTCAATGCTCCAATCACGTTAAATTCACTGTTCCAAAGTTGCACCGTAAACAGCCGACACCTGGCTTATTTTTAGTGGCCCTCATAGATCGGATTTTATCCGAGGTCTGCAAAAGAAACCTCCAAAGTACCGTCAAGTATACATACCTTTTAAGGAAGCTGTGAAGCAGCAACCAAGTTACAGCTTGTGCAATTTCTTTACGTTTTAACCACACAATGCCTCAATTTGAGAAAACTCTTGTATGCAAGTTCTGTTTCTCTTCAATTCTCCAGTTTTGATTTACAATGCTACACAGCTCCTAACACAACAGCTGGGTGCCTGGTCCATATCACCATACCATACAATCCTGGCAATTCCCAGGGAAATTTCCAATTCGATCCAATCTCAGAATTCACTTCCATTTAACCATACCCAATAAGCCTGACAAGAATAGAGAAAGACCCCGCCACTGTGTCCGACATGGTGGCACAAAGACCCGCTGTTCAATCCAGTACTACCATCATGCTTTGAAAGATTAACTGAGAGGACTGCCAAAGACCTATATTAGCAGTCATAAAGCATCATAATTCAAATACCCTTAGTGTACCTCATGCTGTTCAATTTTTTTGGTTCTATTGCAACAATGATGACAGAAACTTAACATTTGACAAAAAATTGTACAAAACACAAGATGGTATATTAACCAGGTGCCCCACATGAAAGGTTTAATCCACGAGTACCCAATGTCATTGTTAGAAATGCAGGTCACTTCAAGGTCAACCCGAAGAAAGCAGCTGATGCTCACTGCCCCTCTTCCCCATTTGGGGGTCCTGGCTTCTCGACAGGCAAACAGTCCAGAAGCGAAAGGTAGAAACGGTTGTTTGCGTTAAACTACAGATTTACTACAGAATGCTTCTATATCCCTGAAAGTCGTTTTCTGTCTTGATTCAGTCTGTTAAACTGTGTGCACGTGTGCGTCCTTAAAAGCTTGGGTGCTGAAGGAATAATACTTGCTTCTGAACTACATCATCAAACCAAACAAAAATTCATATCACCTCAAACTAAAATGGATGAAGTTCTGAAGCCATGAAGCCTAAACTACAACGCTGGTCTAGAATCGAAGATCATATTTACAAATGATCAATGATTTGTAACTGCTGCGTGGAACAGACGAACAACATTCTGCAAGCACAAAGTAGTGCACAACAAATGCATCAGGATTGCTCAAGCCCTTTGGATACTGGAAGTCAAGCTCAACCATCACAAACACACCCTTTGCAAGAACATCTTCGAACATTCAACAGTAATTAAACTCCAATTTTCTTGTCTGTGTAAGACAGAAGCAGATTTTTTTTGATGGTTCAAGTTAAGGTAGGCCTTGTGAGGAAGTTAGAAAATCCCTACCATACCAAACAGATCTGTAAATTCCAAATACCTGAACAAGTTGCAAGTGATCTCTCTTCCTCACCGAGATGTTTTAAGATGTTTTGTTACAGAGAACATAAGAGATTGCAGGTTCAATCTTGCACACCATTCAGTAGGAGACAGACCACCATGGAGATTTCAGCAGAATGCAGTGGGTGAAATGAAAATTTTTAAACAAGCTAGCCACAACTGTGATGCATTAACACCATCTACTACACCATTTCAACACTACCATTTATGATCAATGAACTTAAGCAGATGTGAATTATTAACACGAATAAAATGGCTTAAAGTTCTGAACCATTCAACAAACCGTTCTCTACAAATAAAATCAATGCTATGGGATTTTCTTGTTAACTCAAGTTCTGTAGAGAAGATCCCTACCAAACCATGGCAAAAACAATTCCTTGTTGATTACACACAGCCTTTAAGAACTTATGCAGTATTTCTATGGCACATTTATCATAAACTTGCTAAAGGCATATTACAGGGGAATTAGAAATCAAAACACAACACAAACACACAAGAAGGTATTAGATAGCTCAAACCTTTATCTAAGTCGTAGGTTGTAAGAAGTGTCTTAAAGGAGGAAGCGATGCAGAGGAGTGTTGGGAGGGTCTGGCCACCTGAAGGCATACCCCATCAAATGATGTCAACTTGGGATGTTCTGGAAGAATTACAGGGATGCAGACATCTCAGAAGGGGTTTGGTGCTGGGGAGATTACAGATAGTAGGGGACAAATGATTTGAAAACAAGGCTGAAATTTTTAAAATCAAGGCATTGTCCAATCCGGAGCCAGTCAAGGTCAGTGAGCACAGAGATGAGGGGGTGAGCATGACTTGGTGTGACTAAGGGCTTTGGGCTATCCGGTTTACACAAGGTCAAACATGCATGACCAGCCACAAGTGGACTGAAATAGTCAATCCAGAGGTACTTATGAATGAGTGATTATTAAGCTAGAGAAAGCAGTCTGCGCCCTAAGCATCAAGTTTAAAATACCAACAATTGGACAGATGGCTCTGCAAAATAGTCCCACGCTTTCAAGTAAAGCATCAGTCATCATACACGTAGAAATCATTGCTGGCGTTTAGCATTAGCACAGGAACAGACTCAAGTTCTTAACTGTGGGTACACATGCACACATAGCCTCCAATCATTGACCAGCAAAGTTTCAGCAACTAGCAACGAACTCTGTCACAAATTATTCATGGTGGTAGAGAGAAATTATCTTTCCATTCCTCACTGGAAAGAGGCCTTAGAAAAACTAGGGATGACTATCAACATGCACTTTGCACAATATTTCACTTCACAAAAGTAATCCAAATCATATCGCTCTTCTACTCTCAGGCAGTCCACTGTATTTGTTTTGCTGCCAAAGTTGAGGCATCTTTCTTCAGCCAGAATACCAGCTGAATCTCATCTGCAAATTCTGTAATTTACATGTTCTCTACCACATTAAGGCAACAGGATGCATAAGCACCTAATTAACAAGGAATAAAACAGTTTCTGACTGACATAAAATTTCACCCTCAAACCTGTTCTAACCTTAAAGATGAGACTATTCCTCCAAAATCAACTTGCATCAAATCCAGAGGCGAAGTGCCAGTTTCGAAAAGGAAAGCTCAAAAGCATTGGATATAAACCCTACTATAAAAGTTGATGTTATCAAAGAACTAGCAACAATCAGTACTAGATTCTAAGACAAGAGACTAACTCCAACTCCCATACTTAGCAAACTGCCACACTACACCCTCTGCAGGTTGCACAGAGGCCTGTTTCTTTTCTTTAATAATGGATTCCATTATGTTCCCAATGACAAAAATAAAGCTTATAGTTTGACGTAGCTTAAGGTTCTCGACTCCTGTTTTGAACAGAGGCATTACAACTTCCCTGAGCAATTTCTGCTGTGATATCCTGGGACTCCAACCAAAACTGAATTTCCTTTATGCTCGTGTAGCTGAAATCAATTAAAAGTTTATCTGATCTCCATTGAGTTCAACTTTGTGAGAGCTCCTCGATGCCCCATTCAATGAAACTTGGCCTCGAATATCAAGGGCAGTCACTCCATCTCACCTCTCTGAATTGAGCTCTTTTGTCCAAGTCTGAAAGGTGGCAGTAACGGTGCCGAATGAGACTAGTGGAACACAAACTGAGCATCAGTTTATTTACTAAGTGGTGCTAATAGCCCCGTTAACAGCACCTCTCACCGCTTTGCTGAGTGTAAGCTGCTGGGACGATAATTGGCTGAATTATGGTTGTCCTGCTTTAAGTGAAGTAAACATGGACTGGCCATTTCCCAGTTGACAGTATGTTGAAACAGTTTGGCTCCAGGCACAGCTAATGCCGGAGCACAAGTCATCCGCTCCTGAGCCGGAACATTATCAGGGTCTGAAGGCCTTCACTTTATCTGTCATTTTCAGCGTTTTAGGCATTCTAGCCAAATATACTTGAAGCAATGTTAAGTAGATTACCCAAAAACAATTAAAAATTGCCCAAGAAACATAGGAATTATTGAGTCCTGCGACACAGTGTTTAAAATGCTGTTAAAATCTTTCAAATTCACTGAAAGTGGAATATATTGTACTTACCTGAACACAAAACTTGAAAACAAAAGGTTTTAGAATACAAAGTAACAAGTATAGAGTTACATTAAACAAAGAAATGCTTCTGAAAGGGAAACAAACAAATCCAAGCAAAATAATCTGCTGACCCAAATTGATGTTTCTGTTCAAGATGCAACACTTTTTACTGTTCGGTGGCATTTCTCTGATGCAGTCCCCAAGCATTATGGGACAGAACACATTTAAACTACTGTTTGACAGCCAACAAAAAGAAAGCAAAGAACCATGGATGCTGGAAATTGGAAACAAAAACAGAAAAGCTGGTCTGTCAGCATCTGTTTTAAATGTGGCAGCTTTCTATCCACAAATGCTGCCAGACCTGAGTTTTTCCACTAACTTCTGGTTTTGGTTCTGCATTGCATACGGACACAGACGCTTAAATGAGAGAAACTGAATTTATACCTTGGGAAATGGACTCTATTCTAATTTCTGAAAAGCAGGCAAGTTGCTACATCTCACACTGCTCACAACAGCTACCTATGAATTTGCAAAACAACACAAAGAAAATGATCCCAATCAATTTGGTACCTCACTAATTATCTAATGATGTGGTCACCTTGACTGGTCAGTGGTGTTCAGCAGGGCTAGCCAGCACAATACAAAAAATAACACTCAACCAGAATGTTAAAATAAAAATGCTTGTTTCTCAAATAATGAACATCTTTCACAAGGACATCCTAAAATGTGGGAATCTTTATCTTTAAAATGCAATCACTGCTGTAATCAAGGGAAATGAAGCAGCCAATTTGTCCAAAGCAGGACTCACAAACTGAAATAAATTAGCAAACTGACACTATAATCACTGGAATAAACAAAGACAAATTTTATCGAAAAAAAACGGAGCAGCTCCTTTCTCACTTACTAAAAATGACACATATCTTATGTCTACCTGAGGCAGATATCCTAACCTGGAGACAGGTTTAATAGTTCGATGAAATCATTCAGAATAAAAGTCTGTACTTCAAGTGTGATCACCAGTTCTTTACTGCAAAATATTCTGATATGCTAGATCAGAAAGCACTTTACACCATAAATCTAGGTTCACTGGGAACCGCACAAAGATATCAATCAACTTCATTTGTATTCTTCACAACTTCACAGGGACTCAACTTTTCATATGCAAAAACATTCTAACACATTGAAAAAAATATTATTTCACACCTGCAGAATAAACTCAAGTCAGAAACCCTTGGCATACACAACCAAGGGCCTAACATAAATCCTCTTCCTAGTCCACAGTCACAGCATTTGATGTAAACTTCAGAATGTTACATTAATTGCCAGATTCCAAGGTTTTAAAAAGCAGGATGCACTGATCAAAGAATCCGAGTGTGCTACAATGTTTGATTCCAGTTGCAAAAATATCCGATGCCAGCCTAAAGCATGACACAGGTCACAGTTTGACTGACAAACAGAAAAATAAATTGCTTCAAATCTATTTGAAGAACCAGCTTTTGTAGTCCTCACACAGTAAACAGGGCTATTAGCCAATAGCTTCCGACTGGTTTCAGCTTCTGCAAATCTATCGTAGGTAAATGGTTAGTGTACCATCAGTAACCTGTAACTCCAATAAAAAAAATTAAAAAAACACTGCGTGACCTTCTTAAACAAAACTGCAGGGGGCTTCAGAAAATCATGTTTATCTTTGATCTTCAGAAATGAAAGGTACTTTTAGTAGATAACTAACAGTTCCTAAAAATCAAAAACCAAGATTTAAGGTTTGTGAACACAGACTGGATTCATTTCATAAAAGTGAAAGAATATATCCAAAGATTTTCAAGTATTCACTTAGGGAAAAAAAAATGAATTCACGACCAGCTATTAAACTGTCAATGATACTTTGTTGAAGAAACAACCTCCAATTAGCCAATGTGGTACGGAAGGAGGTGGTTAAGATAGCTGACCCTCGGTTAACCTGGATCATTCACATTTTCACTGCAAATTATTCACAACATCTGGTGCCAGAGAACTGCAGAAACTTGCAAAATATGGTGTAATGGAATTTCACAAATTGTTCATTGCAAATGGAAAATCTATTAAACGAACTGTTCAGCAGTTAAACAGCAAGTGAGCTACAAAGAAACTTTTTAAGGATTGACCGTTTTTTTCAAGTAGAAAAGAATGCTACGTTCTTGTTTAAGTTGTGAGAAAAAAATGGAGACGCTTAGAAATAGTTCTTTAAGTTGAAAATTCCTTCAAAACAACTGCTCAAAATGGTTGGTGGCATTATAGTTTTCAAAAAAAAATCATGCTTTTGTTTTCTCATCAGCAACTTGCATGCAAAACAGCATGTAACTAAATTAAAGATAAAACTCTCTCAAGAGTTCAAGTGGCTTCTTTCACTATTTTTCATTCTCATGTATTAGAATAATAGAATCAAACTTGGCAAGTATTGTTCACAACTTTCAAGCAACAGATATTTTTGAAATTTCAGAAATTTTTTTCCTATTTAAATGTTTAACAAGTTTGGTTTTTCAGATGCAGCATTTCCAGCGACTTTAACTGCAGAGTGGTTTATTACTGAAGACTGCAAGCACAGCTACATTCGAAATATGGGATAAAAATAAGTGTGAACCAGCCTTGAATGCACAAAGTGCTGTACGGTATCACTGAGGAATGTGGATTGAGACCATCTGCTTGCTCACATTAATGCAGTGGTTTTCAATACTCTTACACTTAATAGACAGTGAGAGGTTTTGGGTGATGGTGAAGATGTCAATGCATTAAATTCAGACAGAAGACTGAAACTGTCGAGATATAATGCTTAATAGTTCAAACATTATTTAACACTTATTCTAAACCGCAAAAAAATTGCACCAAAATGTACTTACGATATTCTTCCAAATGGAGCAAATGCTGCTTTTATATCTTCTGTGGTGATTTCTGGACTCAAGTCGCCAACAAATACATGGAAATGATCTGTTGAAAATTGAAAATTATAAACAGTTTGCTCCAAGTTTAACAAAAACGCTGACAAGGTTCAAATGGCAAAATCATTTTGCAGGATGGTTGCTGCACTAACCAAATGAAGTTGAGTTTCAAAAGGAAAATGCCATTAAAGGCAATACTTACTACTTGTGTCTTTCTTCTGGCTACTTGGAGTTGTTGCCCAGTTCACTTTGACTTCCTGAAAATTATTTAACAGAAGTTAGAATAAAACAGCCAATTTCATTCAATCAAGCATTATACATTCACTGACTACGTCCTAGACTGCTTTCATACTGCCCTTATCTAATTCAGTTTTCTCTCTCTTCCCTTTGTCAGATACACACAGAATTTAATTGTTGCTCTTTTTCACATTTCACTGAATCTTGATGCCTTGAACTAGCAGAAATAATATCTGAACTGTAGTTTGAGTGAATATACAGCAGCAGCTAGTCTGGAGGGCATTGCTAAGCTAACGTTGCTAAGGTATCAATTTAAAAAACAATGAGCAAAATAAACGTACAAAATACAGTGATGACATTTTGTTTTACAAGGCCAGTATCTCATGACTGTCACATTATAATCATCGTCAATATGGGTAAATGACAGTAATCAAGGTAACTAAATTGACAAAGACTAAAGGACGGCAGCCATTGTGTGACAGGATGGAAATGCATTATCAAATGTTCTCTTGTACAGAGAACACATGGTCAGCAGCAGTTATACTATCAGACAGGGTGTGAGGACCACCAGCATACAGAAGTTGTTTTTGTACATGGTATTTATCACAATTAGAAAGATTTTTCCTCACTGTTTTGTGGTGTGTAGCTGAATGCATTTGAGACACAAAGGACATTACAGCTAACTGTGACACTGCATTCTGCAAGACATATAACATCACAGGATTAAGGTATTTTCAGGTTTTGATTTTATTTACTTAGGATGCATGACAACGTGGCTGGTTCGATACCTATTAGAATTCAGGCATGCCTAAAATAATTTATCTATTAGCTTTGCTGGTTGCTGCAACTGCCAACAAGTCTTATCTTCCAAATTAAAGGTTCAGCTTGACAGATTACATTTACAGTGGGCATCAGTTGCATTTTTCCTAGTGACTGAAACACTAAGCATATTTGTTGCCCAACTAGCAACATGGGAGTACGCTCCTTTGACATGCCCACGCTGAACTCATTCTAGGTCCTTTTGCAGTGGTCCAGAAAAGGAGCGCACAATCACCTTTGTCAGGGTAACCACAGGCAGCACTAAATTCTGGCCTAGCCAGCAACGCTCTCATCACCGTGAACAAATTTGATCGGTAGTCCATTCACAAGTACTGGAAGTATATTACTTCTGCTGATAGCACTGGATTTAGCCTATACTGTGGCAAGAGATCACAGAACAGAGTGGCAGCGGAGCAAGGCAACTCTTGAAAGGTTTGTATTTTTGAGCACTCAACTTTGTCCTTCTGATACAGTGTGCCACTGGTGCATTTTCATATTCACATGCATCTTTTCACCAGCACAAAGCAATGTTTTATTCAAGTAAGCCTTTCGGGGCACTCTAAGGCTTCACTGCTCAGATTGTTAAAGTAAAACATTTACACTTGGGATACTGAACAGGTTGGCACAGTTGACAGCAACAGCAGCACTACATACAGCAAACTAAGCAGGGATTGGTCTCCCATGTTAAAGACAGTGGTTTAGAAATCGTGTTGTATGTACAACCCTGTTCACGATGAAAATAAGGCCAGACACATCCGGATTTTGTGATGGAAACTGCTCAGAGATTCATTGCCTTGTACGCCATTAACTAAATCATAGAATCCCTAGTGTGTAAACAGGCCCTTTGGCTAAACAAGACTGCATCTACCCATAACCCTGTATCTCCCATGGCTAACATACCTCATCTACATATCCCTGAACACTATGGACAATTCAGCATAGCCAAGCCACCCTAACCTGCACACCTTTGGACTGTGGAAGGAAACCAGAGCACCGGGCAGAAACCCACAAGGAGAATGTACAAACTCCACACAGACGGTCGCCTGAGAATGGAACTGAACCTGGGTCCCTGGTGCTGTGAGGTAGCAGTGCTAACCATTGAGCCACTGTGCCGATTTAAGTTTAAGTTTAATTGAGTGGCAGTCCCATTTCTGAAGTAATGACTTCAACTTAAATCTGCACTAACATGGCAAAATCATGACACGTTTCCTTTGAAAAACAACATTCGATTCAATTTTACTCTTCTCTTACTTGGGATTAAAAAGTGTGTCAATTTTAATTATCAGAAAACTTGTCGTTAAAAGGACGCATTTGCTTTCTGCATTTTCACACTCAAGACTTGCAATTTTCTTTTTCAATGTACATTCCTAAAAAATGTCACAGCTGTTACTACACTTCTCATACGTAACAATAAAGTTGGCTTGAACAAATTTATTGCATTGTTTCAAATCCCAAATGTTGCTTCAATTCTGGTTACAATTATTTTGCACTTTTAGCTTCAATTTTCATCCCTGTGGATACAAAAGCATGCTCCTTTCTCGTGGAAACTTGCTTGGTCCAGACAGGCTATGGAGTAACTTTTCTGGAATAAGGTGGCTTGTTTTACAGACAACAGAGGTGACGTGAGAATTACTGGAGTACAAAAGAAGCAGTGTTATGAGCATTTTCTTTACCTGAAGATAACCTCTATTATACAGATACATATCTGTTTCAATTACAACAACTCACCGTTACACGAGATGATAGCTTACCTTACCCATAATTTTCCGTCCATTCATTGCTGCCAATGCTGCTGCTGCATGTCGGTGCTCATAGAATTCCACAAAGCAATATGGATCATTGCCAGTCTGTTAGGGCAGGAAAACAAAACCAGGTTAATTATTTCAAGAAGAATTTTGTAGGGACCAGGGAGCGTGCTAAAACAAATGCGCAAGAAAAATTCAACACATCTTGAAAGAGCTGCGATTTCAGAACTTGTAAGGAAACCAGGGTGACATCAGTTGAACTGGCAGGGAATCAAATTACCATTTTCTTATTTCTTTTATGAAAATGTTGCTACTTTGCAGGTCACAATTGCAAACAACTGGCATTACTGCTTTGCAAGTCTAGGTAGTAAGGGCTTACATGCAACGCAACCAAACCTAACAACTTCTCACCTAACACACTTCTGTACGAGATTTGTTCAACTTCCTTCACCCTAACTCCTGGCTAGTTATGGCAAGCTAAAAGCTAGTTATGGCAAGGTGACCTCAGATTTAGAGAGATCATGAAGGGCATGGATTGAGTGAATATTCAAGGTCTTTTTCCCAGGGTACAGGAGTCCAGAAATATAGGTTTAATCTGAGAGGGGGTGGATATAAAAGGGAGCTGAGGGATAACTATATCACGCAGAGGGCAGAGCATATATGGCAGGAGCTGCCACAGCATTGATGGAGGCTGGTACCATGACAATACTTAAAAGGCATCTGGATGGGTAAATGAAAAGGAAGGGTTTAGAGGGATATGGGCCAAATGCTGGCAAATGGGACTAGATTAATTTCGGATACCTGGTCAGCATGGACTAATTGGACCGAAGGGTCTGTTTCCACACTGTACAACTGTGGTAAGACCAGCTCTCATCAAATCTCAGATTTCCTTTGTTTCAATGTGCCACAAGCCAGCAAACAAACATACAGAACAGGCATGACAATACATATATGGCAGGTTGAACCAAGGAAGGTTGACACAGATGGAAAACATTCATGAGTAATTGCCCTCGATCCTCTGACCAGGAAATCAATACATTAGGTTTGTGCGTAAAATTCCCCTCGTTTTTATATACAAATGCTTTGCACAAGTAAGACCAAAGGTTAAAATACAATAATCAGCTCCGATAGTAAAACCTGACTAATTGGCCTGACTTTAAACCATCAACAATTTTTTAAAGAACCATAACTTCAACAACCATATTACTTGGTAATACATGTTTCAATTTCATTCTTGGAGAGAATGCAAAGGAGATTTACTAGAATGATTCCAGAAATGAGGGATTTTAGAGACAAAGTATTAGAGAAATTGGGCTTATTCTCCCTGGAACAGAAAAGATTAAGAGTGACCTTTTTGAAGTGTCCAGAATTATGAACCATTTTGACTGGGTAAAAGAGGACATTCTGTTTCCACAGGTTGAAATGTCAGTAACTAGGGGTCACAATTTCACAATTGCCAGCTGTAAGTGAGATGAGGAGAAACTTGTTTACTCAGTTGTTATGAATTGAAATGCGCGGCCTGGGAAAGAGATAGTGCTAGATATTGGGACGAGCAAGGTAGCTTTATCAGGAGCCAGAACATACACAATGGGTTGAATGGCTTCCTCCGCACTGTAAAATTCCATGATTCTTAAGTGGACAGAATTAGTTCCATTTTGTTTTTGTCATGTTGCAAGGGCTGCATGTTACAAACCAGGTTTCTGAATAATATTTATGTAAATCTGAAAAATAACTGAAAATGATAACTTCCTGTATCTCCTTCCATCACTAATATTGACATTTAATCAAATCATTCAAAGATGCATCCTTTCAATTTATAAATGTACAGTCTTTCTTCCTAAAATAAAATGGCTGTCATACCTCAACAATCATCTTACAGCTTTTGCATGGTCCAATCTGACTGAAAAGTTGAAGAATGAGAGCTTCTGTCACATCTCTGGAGAGATTCCCCACGTAGCTATCAAAACATGAATACAAAGTAAGCAACCACACAAGGTAACAAAATATTTACACATACATGCACTTTTAATAACTTATCTGATCACAAACCTCATCGGCAAATCGTTCCATTACACAGTCTTAACCAGTTTTCTCCAACCAAACACTAAGGAAGGCAAACTCTTCCTCAGCTCAGCATCGGAAGCCACCCACATTTGCCACACCGATGCATTACTAAACAACAGCATCAGTGTTAAGGCCAGTTTTTCAATTTCAAAAAAAAACTTGACTTTTTCCATTTTAAAATTTCTCACCTGAAAGTCATTGAAAACAAGAAAGCAGATGGGGAAAATGCTCAATGTTTATGGAGACTTAAATTTGCTTAAAAATAATCAAGAAATTATGACCTATGTTGGGAAAAAAAATGAGAATTAAGATTTACCATTACTCCCAACTTAAGTATTCTAGCACAAGTGTAATCATGCTCGACTTTGACATCACCAGCAACCTCAACATTTTGAGAGCCAAATCTAAATAGGTAGGGATATAAAGTCCAGTATGGGGATAATTGCAATGCACTTTAAAATCCAAAGAAGTTGGGGAAAATTTGTGAAATTATAATTTTATAAAATCTCAAAGAATAGCTTTGTTTACAAGCTTGATTTAATGTTAAAAGTACAAAAATCAACTTAGTAACAAGTAGATTTTGAAATAATTATATATTAAGAATAAAAGAACATTCAGAATTAAGCCAATTTGAATGTCAATACTGACTCTCCAGACAAGGAAATTGTCCTCACCACCTTTATTTAACCTGATCACCTATCCATTCAACGTCCATCTTACAATGAACTATGCAAATGAGATCCTGAAGGTTGACAGTTTCTGCTCAACCACTAAGCCAGGAAGTGATTTTTTTTTTAAATCTGTGACTCCTGAGATAAAGGAGTCTCTCTTGCTGTTGTTCACCGAGTACTGATGGTACAAAAGAACATTTAATAAAGAAGTAATCTTTACTTAGTCTTAAATAATTTATCTCATTGAAAACAACTTTACAAGGATTACGATGAAACTTTGGACAAGCTCAGAATCAGATTTCAAAGCAACGTAAAAAGTAGCAAAAGCATAAATAAGGTGCAAAGTTAATAAACGGACAAACTTTTTAAACAGTAAACCATAAACTCATTCACGTCAAGGGGCCACTTTAACAGAAGTTAAATTGTCCAATTTCAATCAGTGAAATATGCACCGGATTGAGAAATGGAAACCATCTAATTTATCCAGTTCTGATGAAAGGTCACCAAATTGGCAAGTCAACTTTGTTCCTCACTTCACACCTGAATATTTCTAGCATCTTTTTTCATCATAGAACTGATTTCACTTATTCGGCCAACAGACACCTCGGAATAGAACACGCACGAAGTAGTCAGTCAGTCCAAATGCATCAGCGTAGACAGGAACAGTTTTGATTCAAGCCCAGTGTCTCTTGGGTAGATGGTTCATGAGTCAATGCAGTTGCTGGTTTGGTTTATTACTCTCAGGTTTATAGAGATACAGCAAGAAGTGTTGTCTTACATGCTTTACAGATTGTACTTTACAAGTGCATCAGGGTAACAGAACAGAGTACAGAATGCAACGTTACAGTTGTCAAGATGGTGCAGAGAGAGAGAGAGAGAGATCGACATTAACATTCAAGAAGTCCATTCACAAGTTTGATACCAGTGGGGAGGAAGCTGTTCTTTATTCTGTTTATACATACATACCAACGGTCAGATCTTCTGCCCGAAAGAAGAGGGTGGAAGAAGGTATACCTGGGGTCAGAGGGGACTTTGATTATGTTAGTTGCTTTCTCAATGCAGTGGGAAGCAAAGATGAAGTAAATGGATGATAGATTGGTTTGCATAATAGACTGGGTTGTGCTGTGCTCACGATTCTCTGTAGTTTCTTGCTGGTTTAGTAACAGCAATTAACATACCACGCTGTGATACATCCAGATAGAATGCTTTCTATGGTGCATATATCAAAATCTATAAAAGTCTTTATGGACATGCCGAATTTCTTTGGCATCCTGAGGAAGTAGAAGTGTTGCTGTGCTTTCTTGACCATAGTGTCAACATGGAAAGACCAGGGCAGATTGTTGGTGATTGTCACTCCCAGGAACCTGACACTCACGACCATCTCCATCTCAGCACCACTGATAGAGACAGGGCGTGTCCTCCTCAACACTTCGTGAAGTCAATGACCAACTCCTTCATTTTGCTGACATCGATGGAAAGATTGTCGTCTTTACACCATGCAGCTAAGCAAGCTATTTCATTCCTGTACTCTGTCTCATCGTTGTTAGAGATCCAATCTATAATGGCTGTGACTTTACAAGTTTGTAAAAGGAGTTAGGGCAGTACTTGACCACCTAGTCAAGTGTGTGCAAGGAGTATAGTCGGGGGCTGAGTACGCAGGGCACTGGTGTGAAGGAATATCATGGAGGAGGTAATGTTGCATCTCCTTACTGACTACTTGCACACTCCAACCCCACAGCAAAATTGGACAGCAAGATGCCAAAGCTTGGTGTGATACTGCTTCTGCAGACAAGGGCTGCAAAATTGATTCAGAGATAGCAAAGCAGTTTAACTGGATACTGACTATATATTCCAGGGGTGATTCTCAATTACAACATGGAAACCAGACCTCTGCTAGTTTTGAGAGAATCTGGAATAACACCTTAAAAATCCATGGATCAATAAAGTTTAGTAAAAGCAGGTAAAGCTACAGAAAGCAGATATAGAAGAGACCAAAGGCAGTAAGGTTTGAGAAAATCAGGCAGGAAAAGATACAAGTCAAGAAAATGCTGGCAGTATAGATTTAAAAACAGAGATCATGCATAGTGATTAAGACAATAAAGACATGTTGAGAAGATGGGTTTGAGCTCAAATCAAACAGCCAAAAACATATCCTTTACTTGTACCTAGAATATTACCCTTACTCATGATCTATATAGTGTATGACATTTGGCACTGTAGACCATCTTTTCCTGTTTCAACACTGAATATATCACCACCAAACCTTAAATCACCGCTCAACAAAGCAACAAATTATAAACTAGAAGTGGGCCAACAGAATAATAGCATAAATCTCCACCTACAAATCTAGCGCACACACTGTCAGAACATAACTGAATACAATGCAGCAAAGTAAACGAGAAGGAGGAAAACAAAATTAATGCTGATCCACTGCTAAACTCTATCATAGAACATTTTTATTTATAAAAATTTAGGGTAGAGATAATCCACACACTGATTTTAACAAACCTAGGAAAAATTTCAATCATTTTACACGGAGGCACACTGAAACAAATGCACAGAGGAACATAAAGAAAATATTATTCTGAACAAATTCTATTTGTGCACATATAACCTATCCACAGAGGGTAGATGCTCAACTTTGTATCCGAATGGACACAAAAATAAAGTACTTTCCAAAAAAAATGGACAACAGCATAACAATTCACGAAAACTTTCTAAAATTTGATCAGTACAAAGCCAACTGCAACAAATGTTGCCCAAATACTAACCTTTCACTCACTTCTAAAGGAAAATCTGACTATGGTATCCATAACCTTTGGGACCGTTATTTCAAATCAGATACCGTTCATTTGATTTAAGAACAAAAACGTGAAACACATGATCAGATGTTTCCTCGATCAAACAGAACGAGATCAACTGCTGCAGTCACTCACTCCCAGGGAGGATAGTTTGTTTGAATTTTAAACAAGTGCAGCTCCATGCTACCCACCCTACATGCTACTCAATTAAAAACACGACCCTATAACTGAAGTTAACTCAGACAATCTTCATTCTATACTCTCAGTTATCTGATGCCGAGTACTATTCACATCCACGTCAGGCGAAGAGCATCTGCAACTCAAGAGAATCCAACCATCTCCCCATGACATTCAAAATCATTGCAATCACTGAATCCCAAACAGCAAAATGCCAGGATTGCCATGACCAAGAAACTGAACTGCATCTGCTTGCATAAGTGAGATAGCTACAAGAGCTGGTCAGAGGTGGGGAATATTGTGGCAAGTAATTCACCCACAAACCAGCAAAACCTGCCCACCATCTACACAGTAAGGAACGTAATGGAATACTTCCCACTTGTCTGGACACATGCTGCTTCAACAGTCAAGAAGCTCAATCCCATCTAGGAGACAACATCCTCCTTCCACTTCATATCGACCAACATATAGGTACTATAGTGAATCTATGTTGCTGTTTAAAGGTGTGGATGGGGTTCTAATCCAGCAATTGCGATGTCTTAGATGGTGTTGAACTTCAAGAGTACAGTTGGAACAGCACTCATCGAAACAAGTGGAGAACATTCCACCACACACCTGACCGATGTTCTCACTCAGTCACCAGCCACACAACAATCCAGAATATGTCAGGAGCGATTATTGAGACAGCATGCAAACAACATTCCCTTTGAGGAACGTTCACATGGCAATTCTAAAGACATTATGCAGTGTAACAAGCAGGCCATGCACAACAAACAGAAGCTAGGGGACAGTAATGATGCTGACTTCTGCCTCACAGATGTTGGAAAGCCTATGGGGAGTCACTTGGTGAGTATTCAGCCTCTGGCTTGTTCTTGTACTCAGTATTTGGCTGGTCCAAGTATGTTTATGTTGATGCTAGGTTTATAGAATGATAACGCTGCTGTAAGTCAAGGAGGATATTATAAAAATATTTATCTTGCTGAAGGTGATCATTGAGTAACTGAGTGACGTGAGCACAAATCGAAGCTACCTAAGAACACTGAACGAACATTGAACTGTGGAATTGTCAGAGCTCTTAACTAATGCAAAGTCTGTCATCTAATGACATGAAGACAGTAGTTAATACAGACAGACTAAAAGATGCAAACTGCACTTTGTGATTTTTCCCCTCCGCATTACTTCTGAAACTCTCAATGAAACACCCAGTTTTTAAAAAGACAATGCAATCTACAAAACAGCCATTCTTGGTGTTCTGAGAAGTAACTCTAGTGAGTGGTTCGATTCCTCAACAAAACAAACAAAAACATCACAAAAAGAAAAATAAATTTGCAAAGTATACATTTCTAACCAAAACCAAAGTAACACCTAGACGGCCAAAACTACATCAAAAATATTTCATCCTGATATTAATTTGAGGGTGTGATGAAAAGACGTGTACTGCTACCCTGGAATTCCTCCCTGTCAGGCTACATTTTTCAGGAAGGTGCTCACAGATTGAAATATTGCAACAGTGGGTGTCTGTTCCTGCTGGAAAATGGTAAAATACATAAGCAGTGCTGGCAAACGGGAGATTTGCTGAAAACTTTTAAAAATCATGAGTGGTTTTCATTGTGCAAATAAAGAGAAATTAGCATTGAAATCAGAGGGTGTAAAAACAGATGAACGGCACAAGAAACAAGAGGTACTCGTGAAAAAGAAACAAAAAGGTTATGGGCAAGGAACATGGTGTGCGATTAAGTTTTATTATTTCACAAAGGGCCAGACCAGGTACAATGAGATGAATAACCTCCAATTGTGCTGTACCATTCCAAAATTTTTGGAAAAAATGTTCCTAATTTTTGCCACAAATTCTCCTTTGGTCACACTAGACTTGCTCATGATCCTTATCGATCACATTCGTGAACAGTAAAAACAGATTAAAATTCACAATGACTCAAGTTTCACCAGAACTTATCAAAAAAGTACTTCCTTAACATAGCAGGAGAGTAAATAGATCACAACTGTGTGAATATATAAGAGATTTGTTATCACGCAAAAGTGGGATTAAGCGTTTTGCAAAGAGAATTTCCAGCAGCTCTGACAAAATTCAAGAAGCTAGCCAAAAAAAGTCAGGATTTTGAGAGTTTGAGCTAAGAACAGAAAATGAGATGTTGTTACGCTCCACAGATCAAGATATTTAGATTTCATATGACAGATGAAGGAAAATTGCCTCATTTTGGCATCTTACTCCAAAAGCACAGCAACTGAAATCCAGCAGAAAAAAATCTAAAACTCTTGGCTCACATTGCCTCAGATGACGAGTGAAAGCTATTTAAAACTACTGAAGTTAAATTATTGTGATTCTCAGGAGTAAGAGCTACTGCACTAGCATTTGTCAGTAACTGCAATACTTCAGTTTAAGGACACCACAGCAATGCTGAAATATCAAAGCTCCCACTTTTGCCAAGTGATAAGAGACCGCTGACACTGCCATCCAAAATTCCCCCACCAAAATTCTGAACACAAACATGACAAAACACTGAATTTTACAACACCTTTATCCTCACTCTAGTGAAGGTAAAATTGTGATACAGTACAACTGCACAGGTAGTGGCAGGCCTCCAGTAGCTCACCCAAACAATGACCTTTACCACAAGAACTTGAACAGTGTGTTCTGGCTAACTATTTAGCTGCAAACCTATTTCATTTTCACCTGGCGCTTTCATGTTATATGCAGATCATTCAACAGGGATCACTCCTCTCTAGCATTTACCATTTTGCTAGCAGTACACGAACCAAGTGTGATCAATTATCTTTGTGAGCATAGCGATGGAGTTATGGAGCGTCCATCCCCAATTCTTGAGCATTAAACAATGAGGAGACAGACTGCAGATAGGAACCATCTTCCATTGGATTTGCTGAAGGATTCCCATGCTCCTACGTTTTCTTCAAGTTAAAATGCAGCCAAGCTAAAATGTAAACAGTTGCCCTTCACAGCAATCTCAGCTTTAGCAAATTCACTGTAAACAATGGCAAATTAACACGTGTTGATCCTCTTAAAGCTACAGTGTTACAGTGACTGCCATTTTTCATATTAGGACTGTGCTCAACCAGGATTACATTTTGCTTCATTTATTATACCCTTTAAACTACCAGGAGTGCTGTACAAAATTACACTGATATCATGACCATGTTGACAACATGCTTTGGAAGATAAGTGACAAAACTGTTACAATTTTAACTAATTGAGTGAAAACCTTTCAGAGTATACTCAAGTTGAGCGACTTAAAAAGCTGCTCTTTTCCTTTGGAATTCTTTACAGTACTTCTGTTCAATGGCAAGCAATGTTTAGCAACAGTTTATAAACAAAAAAAAAAGCCATGATTGACATATCTAATTGGCATTTTCTGCATTAAAAGTCTCAACAGTCACTGGAAAATAGTTTAATAAGAACATCCAAATGCCATATAAATAAATATTATTTTCTTAGGAGTGACTGAGAAATTAACTGTTTCTCCAGTTTACTGAATGAGAACACTGTTCTCAACAGAAGTCCCATTACAGACTTGGGATCCGATAGGGAGGAGGAAACAGGGAATGAGAATAGAGGGCAACAGCGTTATTTCTATATTGGAGACAGAACAATGATCCAGGTGAATATCCCTAAAATCCTAAACCCACACAATTTAGCTAAGCCTTTGGAGATCAGTTCCTTCAGACACAAGAGTGCAGCAATGAGAGCACTACATTTCTTTTACAGTGTTGGCAAGGGGTTTCATGATTACTGGGTGAAATTCAATTTCTATTTCCCTGCATACTCTACGCTGTAGACAGTAAACACAGGAGTTTAAACTGTAGTTAATCAGTTCAGTCTCACCATTTACTTGAAGAACCATACCTAATCAAATTTGGAATTAAACTTGTATCACTCCCTAATTTAGTTCCATCCTAATTTTCCATAATTAAAATAACCAAATAGGATGAAAACATAGGAGTAAAAATATAAAACATGAATAAGAAGGTAACATTCCCACAAGCTCCCAGCTGTTGATTTCAGAAAGACTGTGGTAAAGTGTCCAGAGCTAACAAACTGAGAAAGAACTGGTGTATACACGCCTTTCACAACCTTAGGACTTCCCAAAGCACTTGACAACCAGGTAATATTTGTGAAGTGTACATTACTGTTGGAATGCTAAAAGGCAATGTAACTGCATTATTAAACAAGTACACGTGAACACATTGAAATTGGTTGGTCCAAAGTAGCATCTATCAACTGGGAACAGTGTGACTAAGATAAAATAATGAGGAGCAGCTTAATGTCATAACAGATGCAGTTTGCTATCATGCAATCACAAGGGAAGGTATGCTCTGTGACTGAAGTAACGAAACAGGTTCTAACATGCAAAAATTACACGAAAGGTAAAAGCTAAAAACAGTGGAACCATGTATGGGAAAAATTAAATGCAAGTGCACACAAGAGGAAAGTTGTGTAGCATTTACATACATCTGTACTGTGACTACTGTCCGCACAAGGTTTTTAAAAACAGAAGCAAGCTTTCAAATCAGGCTATCACTACAAAAAAAGCACTGAGATGAAGAATTTAACAAAGTACGCACCAGATAGGTGAACTTCTCACACAACGTGCACTTAAAATGTTTTAAAAACACTGAGCAACTATTGATTTGGTTCTTTTGAGGTTGTATATCTAGAAAATTATTTCAGTAATAGAATAGCAAACTGCTGGTGGTAGAAGCAACTTGTGGTGAATTAACTGCTCCGAACAGTAAAAGGCCTTGAATGAAATTTTTCTCGTGCATTGCTGCTTATACATGAAGTCAAGTGTACAACAATAGGTTCACAACGTGCTGTGTGTGTCAGGTTATATTGTTTTTAACTGCTCACTCACTTTCCTCCAAAAAGAACTGCAATCTTAAGTGATGACTAAGAGAAATTTCACAGCTTGTAATGAAATCATTCCTTCAAAATCTCAAATTAGGTCTGAAATATTCTCCATTGGATGGCAAAATTTGCCAATACCACCAAATAAACAGAACAACAACAATTTAATTTTGGCAAGATTTGTACTATTTTTAGTTGCTGTCTGTAGAATATCAAATAGGATCACCAGCAGGTAGAAGTGCAGTCACTTTCTACCCTTTCTTTTCATTTTAGGGAAAATTGTAAATGCAGGGCACTGAATGTATCAGACAACTTGTCAGATATTTTTTATCCTCTCCCTTGACACCTTGTCTAAATGCCCAATTACAAGAGGACCAGTTCAGCTTCAGTTGTAATAGATGTATTATGTGCAGGTGTTCAAAGAGTGAAAACCTACATGTGATGAGAATGTTTTTGGTTTTTAAACTGGAAATTACTTGTCTTAAAACCCAGCTGGTCCAGCAGTAGCAAACAAATCATCAGATTCTCAAATTCACAGTTTTCATCATCTTAAACTCTCAAATCTAAGACAGGAGAGGGATGGAGGGAGACAGGATAGTTGCTTCTGTTATGGACAGTGAGGCATGCATTCTTACATTGTAGTCTTCCCAGACAAGTGACTACCAAAGGAAGAAATTTTAAAAAACCAGATGATACAACAAAACACTAAGAAATTCTTACAAATCCCTCAAAATCAGGTACATTGTGCTATCTGCCCTTAAATTCAATATAATTCAAATATAATCCATTGTACTGAATGCCCAAATACGTAACTCAGCATCAAGGCTTTATTCCAAAAGATTAAAAACGGAAAATGTTCAGGCTGACATGTAACATCATAATAATTATTAATTCAAACATAAAAATCACTTAAGATGACTAAGCAACAACTGTTTTTTTTTCCCCCTGACATATTACAGTCACATTTTAACTTTTTATTGTAAGCCCTATTTTGCATCATCCACTGGAACTCCGCAAATGCGTGGGAGGGAACAGGCACCCATCATGTCTATAATGTAGAGTTTTAAAGATACTAAAGGAGCAACTTGGGGTTTTTAGACCCATGTGAAACATGGATGTGCAAACAAGAGGAAAAAAAATGTATTTAGTCTTCCTCAACTCCCAATTTGAAACTTGCTGTATGTGCATTGTGAAGATATAGGAGCAGAATTAAGCCAGAGGGCCCAAGGAGTCTGCTCTACCATTGATCATGGCTCATACGTTTTCTCAGCCCCATTCTCCTGCCATTTACCCCTCCCCCTCCATCCTCTTACTAAACAAGGACCTATCTCTGTCTTAAATACACTCAACTGTTAGCCTCGACAGATTTACAAGCCTCTGGTTGAAGAGATTACTCCTCACTGCAGTTCTGAAGAGGAGAAAAAAGGAACATCAGTGAGGGTTTAAAGCGGAGGTTAAAATAATGTGAATGAATGTTTTATTAAAGAAAAGTCAATTGGGCTCACAAAACAAACACAAGGCTAGGGGTTTATCAGTGTGTGTGCGTGTCAAAGGCTAATCTTTCCACCTGGGGAAGGGGGAAGAAAAGAGAGGGAAGGACTTTCTCCTGAGCAAGACAGGCAGATTCTGGTGAGGGGAAAGTGGGCCTCGGCTAAACCTGGAACGCCGTCTCTCAAAGTCGAATGCAAAAACGAAAGTACCCAGGGAGTCAAGAGAGTAATCGGCCGAGTGAGGGAAACCGAAATGCTTCTTCTTTCGGCTTGCAGGAAGGGGAAAAAAAAACATAACAGCCCAGATTGGGAAAGGGCGCGGGAAAAGGAAAAGACCCGACATAAAGCCCGGGGATCACATTCCACCCCCAGCCCGGCTGCCTGTTTGGGCAGGGGTTTGGAGAAAACTGTGTGTAGGCCGCAGCCTCGGCCTTTCCTACTCACAGGGTCCTCGGCTGCCCGTCGTCCTCCATCATCATGGCGGGAGCGTCGCTCAGGCTCGGAATTTTTTTTTTGGCTCTCGTTCGGTTTTATTTCGACAACGGCGACCGAACGAAGCCAAAGAGAAAGTGGGGATGGGGCGGGGGTTATCGTCCGGTCTGGTCCGAGCCGGGGCCCGGGGGGGGGGAAAGGGGGAAATAACTCCACGGACACCCCGAGAGTGAGAGAAAATGGCCGCCCGCCGCACTGCGCTTGCGCCCGGGCCACCCGCCCCGCCTCAGCGCGCAGGCGCAAAGCCGGGCCGGCCTCCAACTAACATCCCCCACTGTGCGCAGGCGCACGGCCGGATCCGGCTCCGAATAACACCCCACGGGACGCAGGCGCAATACCGGATCCGGCTCCCGGCGCCGAACCGGACCTGGCGCTTCATCCCCCTCCGACGCCGGCTAACCTCCTCAGTGCGCACGCGCACATCCGGACCCGGCGCCACCCCTCCTCACTGCGCAAACTCAAAATGTGTGGCACTATTTCCTCCTTCACCTGCCCAATTGTCAATTTCAGGCGCAAAATTGCTGCACAGTTTCTACCTCTGATTAAAACTGTCTCCTGCCCAGGATTTTATGTCTTCTTTTTAACTTTCTCTTTTACTCATGCTAACAGCAGAATAACCTGGATTGCTTTACATTTCCTTTCAAATATTACCTGTTTCTCTGCCAACAAATGCATTTCATTTGAAATAAATTTTACATTGTGGTCATAAGAATATTCCTAAGATTTTTTTTGGGCTCGGTTTGTTTTAAATATATACGTGTCTATGTTTGTCATTAAACATATTTACAAATTAATTTCACTTTGATCTCGAGAAGCTCCAAGGCCCATTTCACTGACAGACATCTACAGACAGCCATTCGCTCCACCAGCATTGTTCAGTAGCAGCAGTGTGTACCATTCACAAGATGCACTGCAGCAACTCACCAAGGCTCCTCAGCACCTTCCAAACCCATAACCACTGCCATTTAGAAGGGTTAGAGCAGCAAATGTACACAAGTTTCTCTCCAAGTCAGTCACCATCCTGGCTTGGAAATATATCGCCAATTCCTTCAGTTCCTCTGGGTCAAAATCCTGAAACTCCCTCTCTGTGGGTCTATCTACAGCACGAGGATAGCAGAGATTCAAGAAGGCAGCTCACAACTAGGAATGGGCAATTAATGCTAGACTAGTCAGTGTCAGCTATACTCCAACAATGAATTTAAAATGTTTTTATTCCTGCATGGAAATGCATGAATTTACATGTGTGTGCATATATGTATACCAAGAAATCCATTTAATTAAAATTAGTTTCACTTTGAACAACTAAATGGATTTTTAAAAATCTTTCACAGGTTGTCTTTCATATGCCAATGCGTATATCAAATATATACAATATTTCTGACTTCATTTTGATCCATATGGAGGTATTTTTGTAAATCGTTATGATTTCTTTCAGGAGATGTCGGTGTCACTGGCCAGGCCAGCATGTGTTTCCAATCCCCAATTTGTTCTTGAGAAAGTAATGGTGAGCTACGAATCTTGAACTGCTGCAATCCAGCTGGTGTGGTCAGATCTGCAATGCAGTTGGAAAGGGCGTTCCAGTGCATTGACCCACCAACAATGAACTGGCGGCAACATTGTCCCAAGTCAGGATGATGTATTGCATGGAAGGGAACTTGTAAGAGGCGGTGCTCGCTTCAATCTTTTGCCCTTGTCCTTCCAGATGGAAGTGGTCATGGGTTTGTAAGGTGCTGTCTAAGGGGCCCTTGGATGAATTACTGCACTGCACCTTGGAGATGATACACACAGCTGCTACTGAGCATCGGTGGTGGAGGGACTGGTTATTTGTGGGTGTGGTGCTAAACAAGTGAGCTGCTTTGACCTGGATGGTGTTCAGGTTCTTGACATTTTTGTTGGAACCACATAAAAATATATTGATTGATTAATTGATTTATGTGTACCAAAATACAGTGAAAAGCTTTGCCAATGAGCAGTACAGGCAGATGACTGTAAGCAGAGGATGTACAGGTCAAAAAGACTTGGACAGAGGCATACAAGTTACTCCGCACAAGATGTGTGCTAGGTGGGATCAACATCATCAAGATCAGCATTATTTAAAGCTAGAGAGTCTGATAATGGCCAGAAAGAAGCTGTTCTTGAACCTGCTGGTAAATGTGTTCAGGCTTCTGTACCTTCTGCCTGATGGAAGAAGCTGTAGATGATCATTACCAGAGTGCCTTTCTGTGGCAGCCAGAAGTGTAAATGGAGCCCAAGGGTGGGAGTTTGGCTTTTGTGATAGTCTGGGCTGTGCACACCACCTCCTGTAGTTTCTTACGGTCCTGGGCGGGACAGTTTCCGTACCAAGCCATTATGCACCCAGAGATCATGCCACAATGGTGCATCAGCATAGAAGTTTGTAAGAGCCCCTTTGGATGTGCCAAATTTCCTGAGCCACCTGAGGAAGAAGAGACATTATTGTGCCTTCTTGTCTGTCACATCTATGTCCAGAATCCAGGACAGGTTGTTGGTTATCATCACTCCGAGAGACTTGATGCCCTTCATCCTCTCAACCCCAGCTGCACTGATGTTCTCCTTCCTTCTTTCTGAAGTTGATGATCAGTTCTTCAGCTTTGCTGACGTTCACAGACAGATTGTTCTCACTGCATCACATCACCAAGTCCCTTATCTTCCTAAAGATATTTATAAAAAGAAGTGTCTAGAAGAAAATACTATTCATGCAGAAAGATACATTTTAATCTCAATATGCAGAGATACATTTTATTTCAAATATGTAATTTATATCTAGAAATAAATACATTTGACAGGTCGGCACAACATCGAGGGCCGAAGGGCCTGTTCTGTGCTGTAATGTTCTATGTTCACATGAATAGAAAAACACAGTAAACAAAAACAGAAATAAATATGTAAAGGGAGTAACATGTTCAAATCCATGGAATATGGGCACCTGTAATGGAGAAGCAGGGAACTGTTTCATTGGTAAGGGCTCCATCCGAACCATGCCGGGACCAGAGTCCTGATGCACCCATAACTAGGTCTTTAAACGAAAGCAGCAAGTGGGTTCAGTTGCATGAAAAGTTATGAATAAATGTTAAAGAGGGAGGACTCAGCAGATGTTACGAAAGCTTCCAGAACAAGTTATAGGACAAAGTGTATGGAAAGGGTCAGGAATCTAACTTCAGACACAGCAGTTGAGAGGGAACTGTCAGGAGGGGGCTGTCAATACAGGGCTGAGGGTGTCATACATATAAATACACATAGTACACAAAACAAGACGGATGTGCTTGTAGCACAGATTGAAATTGGCAGCTACAATGTTGTAGGTATTACAGAGACGTGGTTGCAAGGGAATCAGGTCTGGGAACTAAAATAGTGATCAGAGATAATCGGAACTGCAGAAGCTGGAGAATCCGAGATTACAAAGTGTGAAGCTGGATGAACACAGCAGGCCAAACAGCATCTTAGGAGCAGGAAAGCTGATGTTTCAGGGGGTCTAGGCCCAAAATATCAGCTTTTGTGCTCCTAAGATGCAGCTTGGCCTGCTGTGTTCATCCAGCTCCACACTTTGGTATCTGGGAACTAAAATATACAAGGATACACGTCCTATCGAAAATATTGTGAGCAGTTTTAGGCCCTGTATCTAAGGAAGGAAGAGGGGCATTGAAGGGAGTCTAGAGGAGGTTTACAGGAATGATCCCGGGGATAAAGGGTTGTCATATGAGGAGTGAGTGAGGACTCCGGGTCAGTACTTGATGGACCTGACTGAAACTTACAGAACACTAGTGAGTGTGGACGGGGAGAAGATGTTTCCACTCTGTAGGAGAGACTAGGACCTGAGGGCACAGCTTCAGGGTGAAAGGGGTGGCCCTTTCGAACTGAGATGGGGAGGAATTTCTTCAGCCAGAGGGAGGTGAATCTGTGGGAATCATTGCCTGCAGAGGGCTGTGAGGGGCAAATCACTTGAGTGTATTTAAGGCAGAGCCAGGTAGGTTCATGATGAGTGAGGGGCTGAAGAGTTATGGGGAGAAGGCAGAGAATGGGGTTGAGAAAGATATCAGCTGTGATTCAATGGTGGAGCTTGACTCGGTTGGCTGAATTCTACTCCTACCGTCTAAATATATATCAAGTCACAATACAGTAAATGTCTCGATGGCGCCGAACGAATGTATCTTTGAAAGGCACAGATCCTTCGGGCAAGGAAGCCGCAAGGGCGCGGGTGGGGGGCCGTTCGGCCCGAAGCGTCTGGCCTGGCGATCGAGCTCGACCCTCGCTTATTCTAACACGGCAGTTTCACCTCGGAGGGGGCTCGTTTCTCCGCTTGTACTATCTTTGCTTTCCGATCAGGCGGCCTGCAAAGGGGAAGGTTTCGAATGGGCGTGCAGGCGAGAGAAATGCAACCCCGGGATCTTTTCTGAGCAGCGGACGCGCCGGAATTTAGTTGCAACATTTAATGCAGATACTCCCTCTCGGGCAGCGAGTTATCCAACACAAAAAAAAAAGCTGCTGCGGGAGCCTGTGCGCCGCCCGGGAATCGAACCCGGGTCGCAAGAATGGGAATCTTGCATGATACCACTACACCAGCGGCGCTCGGCGCTGCAAGCCCTCAGAGACCAGCCTATGGTGTGCTAACAGCTCTCAAGTGTCGAGGTCTACCCTCGCACTTTATGATGAGGGTCACCTTCTTTCTCCCAAGCAATTTCATAGCTCACCTGTAAATGATAATTCCATTGTGTGCATCTGCGTTATGTCTTTGGCCTCCAGGGTTTTGAAGTTGGGCTGCTTTCTTTTAAAATTAAGTTTGATTTTGTTTTCATTTTGCCCACCACTTCAGTTCTTAGACAACAAAGTGTGAAGCTGGATGAACACAGCAGGCCAAGCAGCATCTCAGGAGCACAAAAGCTGACGTTTCGGGCCTAGACCCTCACTGAAGACCCTGTTCCTGCAACCTTCGGGTGGCATCGTTGTGACACCGGAGGAGGCCCAGGATGGACATGGAGCCTCTTTGACCTGTCTGTCTCCTCTCCACCTATCTGCTCCTTTATCCATCTTGTATCCACCTCCCACTTCTTTCCCTATTTATTTCAGAACCCCCCTTCCCCTCCCCTATTTGTGAAGAAGGGTCCCGGCCCGAAACCTCAGCTTTCCTGCTCCTCTGATGCTGCTTGGCCTGCGGTGTTGGCAGTCAGGGATGTGGATCCACAACTGCAGGGAGGAGTGGGCCTGAAATTGCAAAGGTGAATCCATCCGATCCTTCCGCCTGCCTCCACGGACAGGTTGGCACTGCCACGGTGTGCCAGCTCTGCCACCCTCAGGGTCTGCTGCACACTCCACCACCCTAACTATTGGTCCCCAGCTCCAAGGTCATAACAACAAGGGGGCAGAGTACCTTGACCCAAGTCCGGGTGTCCCCTCTTCACGTGGAGGCAGGGCACTGCCAGGATGCTACCCAGTCAGAGGACGAACTACACAGAGTCTCAGCTGGGCCCCTCCACACCTTCCTGAGCCTTGGAGGTCCAAGCAGGTCAAGGCAAGAAGACCCTCGGAACGTTGAGTCGAGGCGCAACCCCACCAACCTCCACTCCTCCTCCGGCCTGGCGTGGGGTCTCCCCATCACACCTCCAGGGCCAATGGGCTCCACTTCCAGAACCAGGGGGTGCACTGACACCTTGTGGCATGTGGACGGAGAGGAAGCTGTTTCGAGGGCACTTTGATGGTATGGGTTGTTTCTGTTTTGTAAATACCATTGGCACCATAAACGGTCATCCACCACTTTCTAAAGTATCAAATAGAACCTATGTTCTAACACCTTTCAGTCCTGAGGAAGTCCTACTGCACCTGGAGTGCTAATTCTGTCCCTCTCTCTCCACAGATTCTGTTGAGTTTCTCCAGCACTCTCTTTGCATGTTACAGTCAGAGCCCTTGCCTATCGCTTAATGTTTGATTCAATCCATGCACATCATTGAGAAATGTACCTCCATACAAAGGACCTGAATTTGATGCATTACATCTACTGATTTGGGTGACAGGCAGAATGTCATTTTTGTTTTTGGCTTGACTGCTCAATCTCTCTTCATTCCCTGTCTCTGGAATCAATCTTGCGAACCTCCTCTGCACTGTCTCCAATGCAACCACGTCCCTCCTTGAGCAAACTGTACACAATACTCCAGGTGGAGACTCACCAATGCCTTGCACAGTAGCAGTAACACTCGCCTACTTATATACTTTATTTCTTCAGCAATAAATGCCAACATTCCAGTTGAATATAAGAAACTGGAGCAAGAGTAGACCATCTGGCCCCCTCGAGCCTGCTTTGCCATGCAGTAGGGGCATGGCTGATCTTTTCGTGGACTCAGCTCCACTTACTCACCCGCTCACTGTAATCCTTAATCCCTTAACTGTTCAAAAATCTCTCTACCTTTGCCTTAAAAACATTTAAGGAGGAAGCCTCACCCGCTTCACTGGGCAGGGAATTCCGCAGACTCACAACCCTTTGGGTGAAGATGTTCCTCCCCAGTTCCATCCTAAATCTGCTCCCCTTTATTTTGTGGCCGTACTCCCTTGTCTTAGTTTCACCCGCTAGTGGGAACGACCTTCCTGCTGCTATTTTATCTATTCCCTTTTTATTTTATATGTTTCTATAAGATCATCCCCCCTCATTCATCTAAATTCCAATGAGTATAGTTCCAGTCTACTCAGTCTCTCCTCGTAAGCCAACCCTCTCAATTCTAGAATCAACCTAGTGAACCTCTTCTGCACCGGCTTTGGTCCCAGTACGTCCTTTCTCAAGGAAGCAGACCAAAACTGTCTACAGTCCTCCAGGTGCAGCCACGCCAGCACCTTTTATAGCTGTAGCATCACGTCCCTAGTTTTCGACTTCCTTGTTACTTGTTTCTCAAACATTCAACATACCTTACCCTTCCAGAGTGATCGGGGCATGTTTCATGACCAAGGGCCATCTCCTTATTGCCTTCTGTACAGCAGATCTGATCAGGGTTACCATTACCCGACAGGATATTTTTCAATGTGCAGGGTGAACCAATGGCTTTCGCCCTATATACAAGTTTGGCTGTAAGTCTGATTGTATAGTGTGTAGGACTGTCGGAATCCCGGTGTGCAAACTGACCACTGAGGGTAGTTTTACGGCACACAATCGTAGAGAAGCTCCCGGCCAAATCCTCACCTGGGACACTGAAGAAAGTGAACCCTTCCATTTCAAACACAAATTTGTGAGCCGGATACAGCCCGTTAGGACATTTAAGGAAATAATTACACACAGCCAACAGATTCAAGTATCGCAAATATTTCATCTACGCGTTAGAAATTATGCAACCCCTCTGCCAATCACAGTCCACACATTGGCCAGTCAGCAATCTACCCTCATGCTGATTTCTCCCCTTGAATTGGGAATTCTTGCAAAGTGTCCTGATGAGCACAAGAGGGAAATCTTTGACGTAAGTTCTTTCTCGGCAAGGCTGGGTGAAATTGAGATCAGAGGATGGAGGCTGATCCGGTGGGAGGTTGGGGGGCGGCGGGGGGAACTGACAGGATAGTGAAGCTAAGACCACAAATAGATCAGCCACAATCTTAGTCAGTCTTCTGATTGGTATGTCCTTGTGTTCATCAGCCAGATCCCGGGGTGGAATAATGCACCAGCAATTATACAAAATGAAATCTCCAGCAAGGTCCCTCACCAACTTCTACATATACACCATTGAAAGCATTGTGTCCGGGTGCATAATGGCCCAGTATGGCAACTGTTCTGACCGGGAGGTCACTACAGAAAGTGGTGTGCACAGTCCAGACCATCATGGAAGCCAACCTGCCATCCATGGACTTTCATCATGGTGGCCAACATCATCAAAGACCCATCACTCCTGGTAATGATCTGTTCCGTCAGGCAGAAGGTACAGAAGCCTCAACACATGCACCAACAGGTTCAGGAACAGCTTTCCAGCCGTTATCAGACTGTTGAATGGACTCTAACCTCAGATAATGTAACCTGTACGCCTCCAAGTCTTTTTGATCTGCATACCTTTGCTTGCTGTGATGTGCCTGTACCACTTGTAAACAAAGATTTTCACTGTGTTGTGGTGCACATGACAATAAAATCAATCAGTTAAGACAGTGCTAATGGGAACTGCAGATGCTGGAGAATTTGAGATAACAAAGTGTGGAGCTGGATGAACACAGCAGGCCAAGCGGCATCTCAGGAGCACAAAAGCTGACGTTTCAGTCCTAGACCCTTCATCAGAGAGGGGGATGGGGAGAGGGAACTGGAATAAATAGGGAGAGAGGGGGAGGCAGATTGAAGATGGATAGAGGAGAAGATAGGTGGAGAGAGACAAGTTAAAGAGGTGAGGTTCGAGCCTGTAGATTCTATCTCCATCTTCCATCCACTTTACTATTCCACTGCTTTTCTCCACTGGAGACTTCAACACCTGTAAATTGAGGGCATATTCTGTTTCTTTTGCCTCTGACAGTGCAGCACCGCAATGAGTGCCAGTCTAGAGTTTTGTGCTCCTCAACTAGGACTCGAACCCACGTGTGCTCCCTACAGATTCACGGTTGGCTCACAAGAGAAAACCACCTTTCCTTTATCTTTGTTGTTGCTCACTTGTTTTGAGGGACAGAGTGTGGTAGAGATACAGTAACAATTCCGCAGTTTGTGCAGGTCCTGTGTACAACATTGCATTAACCGCAAACAAAATCAGACACACAAAAATGCTCCTTCATTTTATTTACATTTGTACACAATAATGTTAACAATTGAAAAAGAAATTTCACACAAGAATTGGGTACCTGATTTGGGGAAAAATTGGGATTTGACGCATGGTTGGAATGACTGAGACAAGGTTAGCTCCTCACAGGCTAACATCTGACACAATTTCTCCCCTTCGCTGGTGGGTGTGAGCTTGGACTCCCTTAAACCTCTGTGAGCACGACCCAGCCTCCTCATCCACCCCTGGCACTGCTCCTCCACAGTCTTTTGCAAAATACAATGGCATGGCTTACTTAGAGTCTTTACTCCAACTCTTGTATTTGGAAAATTGGTTGATGAAACCACGAGGAACGGATTTATCAAATACATATTTTCTCAGATGGACAAGGGCAGAATTTGTTACCCACCCCAATTTGCCTCTGAACTCATTAGGCCATTTTGGAGGGCTGTTACTTGTCAACAATAATTTCTTTTTATTCATTCATGGGTGTGGGTGTCACTGGCCGGGTCCAGCCTTTATTGCCCCGTTTCCCTCCCCGACCCCCAATTGCCCCCTTGAGAAGGTGGGGGTGAGCTGCTGCAGTCCCGTGTGATGTAGGGACTCCCACACGGTGCCCTCAGGGAGGGAGTCCCAGGATTCTGACCCAGCGACGCTGAAGGAACGGCCGATATATTTCCCAAGTCGGGGACGGTGAGGGGCTCACAGGGTGAACCCGCAGGGGGTGGTGTTCCCATGTACCTGCTGCCCCTTGTCCTTCTGGATGGAAGTGGGTGGTGGGTTTGGAAGGTGCTGTCTGAGGGGCCTCGGTGAGTCGCTGCAGAGCATCTTGTAGACGGTACACACTGCTGCGACTGAGCGTCAGTGGTTGGCGGGGGGGGGGGGGGGTGGGGGGCGCGATATTTGTGGATGTGGGGCCAATCGAGCCAGAGGGCGGCTGCTTTGCCCCTGGATGGTGTCGAGCTTCTCAACTGTTGTTGGAGTTGCCCCCATCTGGGGCAAGTGGAGAGTATTCCATCACACTCCTGATTTGTGCCTTACGGACAGTGGAGTTTAAGGAGTCAGGAGGGGAGTTACTCGCTGCAGGATTCCCAGCCTCTGACCCGCTCCAGTAGCCGCAGTGTTTATGTGGTGGTCCAGCTAACTATCTGGTGAATGGGAACTCCCAGGGTGTTGACAGTGGAAGGGGGGATTCAGTGATGGTAACACCATGAATATCAAGGGGCAATGGTTAAATTCTCTCTTGTTGGAAATGGTCACAGCCTGGCATTTGTGTGGCATGAATGTTATGTGCCACTTGTCAGCCCAAGCCTGGATTTTATCAGATCTTGTTGCATTTGAACACAGGGCTGCTTCAGTATTGGAGGAGTAGCGAATGGTGCTGAATATCGGCACTTATGGGGGAGGGAAGGTCAGGATTTCTTTCAGTTTTAGATTTGTTGATTTTTAAAGAGCCAGTAGCCCCTGTGCTGGGATTCAAACCCCTGGTCCTCGGGCATTAATCAGGGCTTCTGGATTACCATCCCATTACCACAACACCGGCCGTTGTTGGAGGGGGTTCATTAGCCAGGCACCGAATGCCACCACGTATCCTCCAGTGGCACAGGGAGGGGGGCGAGCGCCTGGAGACTGTCTACGATGGGAAGCTGGGGAGGGGGAAGAACCGGGAGATCCTGTGCAGCGAGGACTTGCTGGTGTCCGGCTCACTGCTCCGCCGGGAAGGGGCATCCTGCTGCTGGCGCCGACGCATGAGCTCTTCCTCAAGGATCTGCGGAAACACAGCGGCAACCTCAGAGCTCCATGAATGCGCAGAGTAAACTCGGACCACAATCAAGAGCACTGGCTCGCATTCCCATTTGGTGAGGCAACGAGCAGGCCATTCGGCCCCTCAACGCCATTCAGTCAAGTGCGCTTTTCATTCATGGCATGTGGGCATTGCTGGCTGGACCAGCACTTGTTGCCGAGAGGGCAGTTCAGGTTCAATCCCATTGCCCATGTGTAGGTCAGATTTCCTTCCCTGAAGGATATTCATGAACCAGATGGGATTAGACTCTCAATTCCAGATTTTAATTGAATTCAGATTCCGTGGCAGGATTCGAACCCAGAGCGTGACCTGAGTTTCTGGATTAACAGTCCAGCAATAATACCATCAGGCTATCACCTCCCCTGGGTCCTAACCCAAAGTGGCGTAGTGACTGTGATAAGGTGGAGCTCATAGAATAGGAGTTCCCTGACTGGGCTGTTAACCTGGTTCCAATCAGGGAGCCCTGGCTGACAGATATAACCGGGAGTGTCAGAGGTTCTGTTCACTCTGAGAGAGCCGGATCAGTGTCAAGGATTCTCGCGTGTAAATGGCGGGTGATGTGGTGATGGGATACCAGCCCCTGTGGAGTTACTTTGGGTGGGGCTGGAGGTAAAGTGGGTATCACAGATAGACCGGTCCTTTCCAAAGCACATGGGGCAGTAGCTCAGATCTTTGACACTACATTTTGAGGAGTGATCTCTTCTGCTGCTTGGCAAAAGGGACTGACTTTGGATGTATATTACACCTTTCCGAGTTCGGAAGCATGGAGACTGCACTAGGAGCATGCCCTTTAGCAGACAGGTGCGGTGGGCCAATGTTCAGCTTTCTTGGGCCTCGCAGGGTGAACGTGATGTCTCTCTGAATGGGTCGCCATTCTCATGCAATACTCCAAACAACAACAACTTGCATTTATTTGGCCTCTTTAGTAAACATTTGGGGGCGCTTTGGCAGTGGGGAGGCAATAACAGGTAGCAAGCTGAGCCCAAGCCCAAGCCCAAATAGATATTACAACAGGCTGACCATTAGATTAAACAATCAGCTCTGAAGAGAGATGCAACTGGATGGATAAGGGGAAAAGACGGGAGATTTGTCCCAACGCAGTTGCTCTTAGAGTGAGGTCAACAGTCAGCAAGGGAAGGAGGTCCAGAGCATGGAGCGCAGGGTGGCTGAGCTATTAAAATCGAGGGCATTCTGATGAGAATGAGTAACGCGCACGTGTGTGTGCTTGTGTGCATGCGTGCGTGCGTGTGCGTGTGTGTGTGTGTGTGTGTATGCATGTGTATCTGTGCGTGTGTGTGTGTGTGCACGTGTCTTATGTGTGTGCATGTGCATCTGTGTGTGTGTGCGCGCGCGTGTGTGTGTGTGTCTGTGCATGTGTGCGTCTATGTGTGTGTGCATGTGTGTGCGCGCGTGTATGCACGCGGATGTTTCTGTGTGCGTGTGTATCTGTTTGTGTGTATGTGCGTTTGTATGTGCGTGTGTGCGCATGAGTATGTGTGCGTGCGTGTTTGTATGTGCGTGCGTACGTGTGCGCGCGTGTGTGTGTGTGTTATAACTACCTCTTTGCGGGATGCCAGCCTCTCCCTCCATTCCTTCAGTTCCATTGTGTGTTCCTCATCGAGCGTCTTCAACTTCTCTCGCTCCCGATTGACCAACAGGCTCAACTTCTCATTCTGGCAAAAGGAGCAAAGAACTCAAGTCCCGTCCGTGCTCAGCATTTCAATGCTTAGCTTTTAACAAGTTTGGCACCAGGTCGAGCTGTCCATTTGGGGTTCTAGCCCACCAGAGCTTCCCAAAGGTCTGGGAGATCCCAGACCCTGCAGAAACTCGGAGGTTAATGCCACGGGAAGTATAAGCTGTGACGGCGGCCTCACGGTCAACGAGATGCGCTGGCCAGGTCGGCTCAGGTCTCCCATCTCTTAGGAAGGTGTGGAAGAGCGACCTTCATTGGATCTCCATGGTGTACAGTGCTCTGACAGTACAGACTTTCAGGGAGCTCCAAATGACCAGCTGGGAGACAACACTGCACACTGCAGTGTCCCAGTGTGACGGACCCTTTACCCTATTTAATCTTAAATCATTGAGTTGTACAGCACAGAAACAGACACTTCTCTTCAACTCATCCTCGCAGACCAGTGTCCCAGTTAGTCTAGGCCCATTATCCAGCATTTGGCCCATATCCCTCTAAACCATTCCTATCCACATACCCAGCCTGATGCCTTGTAAATGTTGTAACTGTACCAGCCCCCACCACGTCCTCCGGCAGGTACGGCCCTCTAGTTTTGGGCTCCCCCTACCCTCGGAGAAAAGATCTTGGCTATTCACCCTGTCCATGCCCCTCATGATGTTACAAACCCATATAAGGTCACCCCCTCAGCCTCCAACGCCTCAGCCCCTCCCTGTAGCTCAAACCCCCCCCCCACAAAACCCTGGCAACATCCTTGTAAATCTTTTCTGAACCCTCTCAAGTTTCACATCTCACCCTGCCAGTGTCCTTTACTCTCGCCCCACCTCAGTCACGACCTATCGGAAGGTGTAAGACTGAGAGAGGAGTACGTTGCAACGTCCGGCAGCCTCTCTAGGGCCTTGGTGGCGAATTACCTGAAGGTGCTGTAACTCCACCACGTTGGTGTCACATTGCCTCTGCCGCTCCTTGAGTTGGGTATCATGCTTCTGCTGCTGGCGCTGCCTCTCCTCTTTCTGACGAGCCTCTTCCTGAACTAGAAACTGGCAAAGAGGGGGTTAGTTTGTGGCGCGCCTCGGTTTGGGTTGCTCTCGGTAATGGCGACTGGAAACCGCTTCATGAGAGGCCCTTTAAAAGGAATGTGGCATCCTTAGCCAGTCTGGCTTTACCTGTGACATGGTTGAGGTCTCTCCGGCCATCTGAAATGGCTGAGCAAGCCACCCAGTCAAGGGAGGTTAGGGATGGGCACTAAGAGCCCACCTTGCCACTGGAGCCACATCCCACAAATGGAGGATAAAACCCAGCTCGTCAAACGGAGCGCAGTTCCTCGCCCTAAATCCAATACCTACCCGTGCTGTCTAATCTATCACACCTGCCCTGAACCTAATGCGGGACATCAGCTGCCATTTGTTTCCTTTGAGGGGTCCCCCCACCAAATCCGGAAGATCACTGATCTGATCGTGCTCTAAGCTGTCCATTCTCCGAGAGAAAACTTCCTTCCCATCTGTGTCTCAACTGAGAGACGCTGCCCCCCCGCCAACCTGTCCAAACTGTATCCCCTAGTTGTGGAGACATTCTCTTGGGCCCCTCTCAGTCTAGCCCAATCCCTCAGGATCGTACATTTCAGCAATTTTTACAAACTCCAATGGGTAATGGGCCCGACCTTTCCCCCAGAAGGCGAAAGATGTTCTGAGGGAGGGGCAGCAGACCCCCGCAACGTTAACTTCTGATTTCTCTCCGCGCGTGTGCTGCCAGACCAGCTGAGCTCTTTGAGCACCTTCTGCTTTTGCCTCAGAAGACAAAACCCTTTCAGTTCCCCTGAGCTGCTCTCAAGGCAAGGAAGCCGAATACGTTACTCTATGTGCGGGCTCCCCAAGGCCGTGTCGCAAGACTTCACAAATTTTAGACGCCATCCCACCCACAACCCCCTTCCAAAGAGGCCAATATGCCACTTGCCTCCATAATTACTTGCTGCATCTGCATGCAAACTTTTTTATTCAGGTCTTGGAGATGTATCCATGCTGGTTGTTCCCCTGTACCTGTGGTACAGGAGTGTGTAAGGGGTGGGGGCATTAGCTGACCTGTTTGATGAGCTCCTTCTGCTCCACTGCCCCGATGGCCTTGATCTTCAGGCTCTGCTTGAAGAGGTTCAGCCTGGCCTTGCTGTCTTGCCGCTGCATCTTTGGCAGCCGGGTCCTCTCCTGCGCCTGGTGGCTCTTCAGGTCCTCTAGGAGGCCGGTGTGATCGTGGACCATTCTCTCCATCTCCTGGGGGAGCAAGGCAGCAGCTCTTCACATGCCCGAAAACGGGGAGAACCGCGGCGGTTCGCAAGATCGGTTCCTGCTGCCCTTCCCCCGCGCGCCCACCAACCTCAACACCCTTCGGGCCTACTTTTGTGATATTTGCCAGCTGCCTCGTGCTTTACCTTTCTGGCAGGGGAGGACACAGACTGAGACACATGTTGGGGCAACATATTGGAGGGGGGGGGGAACAGTTTAGATCGGTGCACAAAGAGATTTTTATTTTGTTCTTTCACGGGATGTTTGGAAAGGCCAGCATTTGTGGTCGGGCCCTGACTGCCCCAGGGAATGACTGCCTTTCCAGGCCGTCTTGGAGGACACAAGAGGCTCAGTTGTCCCTTCAGTGTCACTGGGCCAAAAATCCCGGGACTCCCTCCCTAACGCCACCGTGCGGGTGCCCAGAGCCCACACGGGCCGAAGCGATTTGAGAAGGCAGGCTAACCCACCCCACAACCCCCCCATCCGCCCCCGTCACCTTCTCCTCTAGGTGGGGGGCAATTAGGGATGGCAAATCCGTGTCAACTGAGGGAATATCTTCACCTCTGTTTTAAAGGGGCTTGGAAATGGTGACCTTACCCAAACCCCCAGCACCCCCACCCCCACACCCCCAGTTTGAGATTCTCCCAGAGGAAGAGACCTCCTTCCCCACACCCACCTGGTCAAATCCCTTCGGATGGGCAGGGCTCGAGAGGGCACCAGACCATAGCAGCACCAGGTAGGTGCAATGGGCAGCACCAAGGGCTGGATAGAGATGGCAAAGGGCCATCGGTGGTGACAGCCACACACGCCAACAGAAACCAAACCAAACGCCGCAGCACCCCCACCCACCCCAGACCCTGTGCCCCTCCGACACGCTGTACCTACACAGCGCAGCAACTCTGACGGCTCACATTCGGATCCAGGCCCCGCCAGAACCCACCCAGGCTCCAATAGTGAGGAAGCTGAGCACGGTACAAACGGCAGGGACCCCGCGGGCCTCGCTCCCATCGCCGAGATTCCCGGTGTTTTTTTATTTGCTGGCTCACCTTGTCGTGACGTTTGAGTAGCAGTTGCCTCTGCAGGGAGCACTGCTCCTTGACCTGCTGCTTGAACAGATGGTATTTCTCCTGCAGGTGGCGCTGCTCCACGTCCCAGACCACCGCCTCACGGTCTGTGGGAGGGAGCGGGGAGACAGGGCGTTGGGGAGAGAGACAGGATGGGGCGCGGGGAGAGGGGGACAGGGCAGAGAGATGGGAGGGGAGAGAGAGAGAGAGAGAGAGAGTGATGAAGTGGGGACGGACGGGGGGGGGCAAGACAGGGGAGACAGATGGGGAGAGGCAGATGTGGGGAGAGGGAGGGGCAGGGGAGAGAGAGAGATGGGGGGAGAGACGGGGAGAGATATGGGGGGAGAGAGAGAGAGACGGTGTGGGAGGGACGGGGGGAGAGACAGGGGAGAGAGATGGGGAGAGGCAGATGTGGGGAGAGAGAGGGGCAGGGGAGAGAGAGAGATGGGGGGAGAGACAGGGGAGAGATAGGGGAGAGAGAGATCGGGGAGAGACAGGGCAGAGATAGGGGAGAGGCAGTGGGGGAAGATAGGGGAGACAAATCAGTAGTGGGGGGAGAAAGAGAGTGGGGAGAGACAGTGCGGAGAGACGGGAGAGGCAGGGGAAAAAGGTAGTGGGGGGAGAACGAGAGAGTGGGGAGAGGCAGGGCAGAGAGTTAGAAGAGAGTGGCAGGGCAGTTAGATTGGGGAAAAAGATGGGGAGACGGATAGGTGGGAGAGAGAGAGAGAGAGGGTGGGGAGAGACAGGGCAGAGAGATGGGGGGGGGAGAGAGAGAGAGAGAGAGCAGAGGACAGGGGAGAGAGATAGAAGGGAGAGAGACAGGGGAGATACAGAGGACAGAGATGGTGGGACAGACAGGAAAGAGGGGAGATATGGTAAACGATCTAGACAGGCAAACCAGCAACATCACCAGGTGTTAACTTTTAGAACATTTTGCAAAGCTCCTGGCTCAAAAAACTGGTCAGAAAATGTAACTGGCACCAGCATCTATTAACAGCCTTAAGAATAATATGTGTGTGTCTGTGTGTGTGTTTATGTTTGTGTGAGTGAGTGTGTGTGTGCGTGAGAGTGTGTGAGTCTGTGTGTGTGTGTGAGTGTGAGTGTGTGTGTGTGTCTGTCTGTGAGTGAGTGAGTGAGTGAGTGAGTGAGTGAGTGAGTGAGTGAGAGTGTGAGTGTGTGAGTGTGTGAGTGTGTGAGTGTGTGTGTGGAGAGTGAGTGAGTGAGTGTGCGAATGTGTGCGTGTGCGAGTGAGGGTGAAGAGTGGTGTGATGTTCAGGGAACACTCCTGACTGACTGATAGATGTTGGTACATCTCTATACTTCATGTATTGACTCTAGCTGTCTTGTGAGCTTTCAAGGCACAAGAATTGCAATGTCATGTGAAATTCCTCACCCACTTGCGAAACCACAATTTGTTGTGTATTTGTCGCTTTGAAATCCAATCTCTGCAACTTAAAAGCAGAAGACATAGGGGCAGAAGCAGGCCATTTGGCCCATCCAGTCTGCTCCCCCACCCAATGAGATTTTGGCTGACCCGATCATCCTCAACTCCAGTTTCCTGCATTTTCTCCATATCTTTTGCTTGCCTTTGCTGATTAAAAATCTGTCTTCACCTCTCACCGAGAGATATGAACTTTGTCAGGTATAGTGATGTGACAACAGTTGTGCTGCGACGGTGAGGGACCTTCATGAAGGCAGTGCCCCTTCGCCTGTGTTGGGGGGACCGAAGCATCAGATGGTTTACAGGGGTCCCAATACCCTTTGTAACTGTGTACTCTGACCTCTCTTGAGCTGCTGCCCTCTCATGAGCCGCTCAAAATCCGTGGAGGAAATTCTGGTCTTCCGTTCCTGAACAATCATTTGAAGCGTCTCATTCAGCTCTTGTTGTTGCTTCTGGATGAATTCTTGCTCCTGAGAATGATGCAAAAACTTGCGATTATGTAGCGCCAGTGACAGACACGTTGAGATTTGCGCACCAATAGGTCGGAATGTCATCTGGTTTTAAGTCAGGGTTTTTAAGTTTTGACATATGGGTTTTGCAGTGTGTGTGAACAGTTTAGTGGCTAACTCACTGGAAATCCTGCAGCCATGCAGTTTCATTTCACCACAGCTTGGAACAGCCAGCTTAGGCACAAATTTTACTTCTTACACGTCGGGGGAACTTTACAACGACATTTTACCTGTCCCTGGGGAGTGTGTGATGGGGGGGGGGCAGTGTAGAGGGAGCTTTACTCTGTATCTAACCCCGTGCTGTCCCTGGGGAGTGTGTGATGGGACCCTGTACAGGCAGCTTTACCCTGTATCTAACCCCGTGCTGTCCCTGGGAGTGTGTGATGGGACCCTGTACAGCCATCTTTACTCTGTATCTAACCCCGTGCTGTCCCTGGGAGTGTGTGATGGGACCCTGTACAGGCAGCTTTACTCTGTATCTAACCCCGTGCTGTCCCTGGGAATGTGTGATGGGGGTACAGTGTAGAGGGAGCTTTACGCTGTATCTAACTCCATGCTGTCCCTGTCCCCGGGAGTGTTTGCTGGGGGATGTAGTAGAGGGAGTTTTACTCTGTATCTAACCTCGTGCTGTCCAAGTCCCTGGGGAGTGTTTGATGCGGGGGGACAGTGCAGAGGGAGTGTGACTCTGTATCTAACCCTGTGCTGTCCCTGGGGAGTGTTTGATGGGGGGAACAGTGTAGAGGGAGTGTGACTCTGTATCTAACCCTGTGCTGTCCCTGGGGAGTGTTTGATGGTGGGGGGGAACAGTGTAGAGGGAGTGTGACTCTGTATCTAACCCTGTGCTGTCCCTGGGGAGTGTTTGATGGGGGGAACAGTGTAGAGGGAGTGTGACTCTGTATCTAACCCTGTGCTGTCCCTGGGGAGTGTTTGATGGGGGGAACAGTGTAGAGGGAGTGTGACTCTGTATCTAACCCTGTGCTGTCCCTGGGGAGTGTTTGATGGGGGCAACAGTGTAGAGGAAGTGTGACTCTGTATCTAACCCTGTGCTGTCCCTGGGGAGTGTTTGATGGGGGGAACAGTGTAGAGGGAGTGTGACTCTGTATTTAACCCTGTGCTGTCCCTGGGGAATGTTTGATGGTGGGGGGGAAAAGTGTAGAGGGAGTATGACTCTGTATCTAACCCTGTGCTGTCCCTGGGGAGTGTTTGATGGGGGGAACAGTGTAGAGGGAGTGTGACTCTGTATCTAACCCTGTGCTGTCCCTGGGGAGTGTTTGATGGTGGGGGGGAACAGTGTAGAGGGAGTGTGACTCTGTATCTAACCCTGTGCTGTCCCTGGGGAGTGTTTGATGGGGGGGACAGTGTAGAGGGAGTGTGACTCTGTATCTAACCCTGTGCTGTCCCTGGGGAGTGGTTGATGGGGGGAACAGTGTAGAGGGAGTGTGACTCTGTATCTAAACCTGTGCTGTCCCTGGGGAGTGTTTGATGGGGGCAACAGTGTAGAGGGAGTGTGACTCTGTATCTAACCCCGTGCTGTCCCTGGGGAGTGTTTGATGGGGGCAACAGTGTAGAGGGAGTGTGACTCTGTATCTAACCCTGTGCTGTCCCTGGGGAGTGTTTGATGGTGGGGGGGAACAGTGTAGAGGGAGTGTGACTCTGTATCTAACCCTGTGCTGTCCCTGGGGAGTGTTTGATGGGGGCAACAGTGTAGAGGGAGTGTGACTCTGTATCTAACCCTGTGCTGTCCCTGGGGAGTGTTTGATGGGGGCAACAGTGTAGAGGGAGTGTGACTCTGTATCTAACCCTGTGCTGTCCCTGGGGAGTGTTTGATGGTGGGGGGGAAAAATGTAGAGGGAGTGTGACTCTGTATCTAACCCTGTGCTGTCCCTGGGGAGTGTTTGATGGTGGGGGGGAACAGTGTAGAGGGAGTGTGACTCTGTATCTAACCCTGTGCTGTCCCTGGGGAGTGTTTGATGGTGGGGGGGAACAGTGTAGAGGGAGTGTGACTCTGTATCTAACCCTGTGCTGTCCCTGGGGAGTGTTTGATGGGGGCAACAGTGTAGAGGGAGTGTGACTCTGTATCTAACCCTGTGCTGTCCCTGGGGAGTGTTTGATGGTGGGGGGGGAACAGTGTAGAGGGAGTGTGACTCTGTATCTAACCCTGTGCTGTCCCTGGGGAGTGTTTGATGGTGGGGGGGGAACAGTGTAGAGGGAGTGTGACTCTGTATCTAACCCTGTGCTGTCCCTGGGGAGTGTTTGATGGGGGGGGGAACAGTGTAGAGGGAGTGTGACTCTGTATCTAACCCTGTGCTGTCCCTGGGGAGTGTTTGATGGTGGGGGGGAACAGTGTAGAGGGAGTGTGACTCTGTATCTAACCCTGTGCTGTCCCTGGGGAGTGTTTGATGGTGGGGGGGAACAGTGTAGAGGGAGTGTGACTCTGTATCTAACCCTGTGCTGTCCCTGGGGAGTGTTTGATGGTGGGGGGGGAACAGTGTAGAGGGAGTGTGACTCTGTATCTAACCCTGTGCTGTCCCTGGGGAGTGTTTGATGGTGGGGGGGAACAGTGTAGAGGGAGTGTGACTCTGTATCTAACCCTGTGCTGTCCCTGTGGAGTGTTTGATGGGGGGGGGAACAGTGTAGAGGGAGTGTGACTCTGTATCTAACCCTGTGCTGTCCCTGTGGAGTGTTTGATGGGGGGGGGAACAGTGTAGAGGGAGTGTGACTCTGTATCTAACCCTGTGCTGTCCCTGTGGAGTGTTTGATGGGGGGAACAGTGTAGAGGGAGTGTGACTCTGTATCCAAAACTCTGCCTGCTGTGGAATGTGAATCGCATGTGTGACTACATTTGGAAGAAGGAAAGTAATGATGATATAGGAGCACTTACTTGCTTTTTGTCCTGCAGTGATTGCCGCTGTTTTGAGAACTCTTTAGCTTGTTGCGTTTTGAGGCGTTTAGCTTCATCGCGCAGTCGGTGAGCGTAGTCTTGCTCCAGCCGATCGATAATCTGTCTGTAGTGCCGCTCCAGGTTCTCAATCTCATGGTCATAGTACTGCTTCTTATTCTGTCCGGGTATCAACAACACAGGTAACATACGGAAGAGTAAAGCTCCCTCTACACTGTCCTCGCACCCCCTCCCACATCAAACACTCACAGGGACAGGGACGGCATGGAGTTAGATACAGAGTAAAGCTTCCTCTACACTGTCCCCCATCAAACACTCACAGGGACAGGGACGGCATGGAGTTAGATACAGAGTAAAGCTCCCTCTACACTGTCCCCCATCAAACACTCCCAGGGACAGGGACAGCACAGGGTTAGATATAGAGTAAAGCTCCCTCTACACTGTCCCCCCATCAAACACTCCCAGGGACAGGGACAGCACAGGGTTAGATATAGAGTAAAGCTCCCTCTACACTGTCCCCCCATCAAACACTCCCAGGGACAGGGACAGCACAGGGTTCGATACAGAGTAATGCTCCCTCTACACTGCCCCCCCCCCATCAAACACTCCCAGGGACAGGGACAGCACAGGGTTAGATACAGAATAATGCTCCCTCTACACTGCCCCCCATCAAACACTCCCAGGGACACGGACAGCACAGGGTTAGATACAGAATAATGCTCCCTCTACACTGTCCCCCCCATCAAACACTCCCAGGGACAGGGACAGCATGGGGTTGGATTCAGAGTAAAGCTCCCTCTACCCTCTCCCCGGCTATCAAATCCTCCCAGGGACAGGGACGAAAACACTGACTTGAAGCCTGTGAAGCATGGTGAGCGAGGCGTTGAGGTAAAGCGTGAATGGACAATTGTGCAATATCCATCTCGGTTTGAAGAGTGTGAGGCTGTGGAGGTGAAGCTAACAGCATCGGTCAGAGGGACGAGGCTCAAGCCTCACATACAGTGGGTTAAAGCAGGGCCAAGCTGAGCAAACAGCCCTAACACCGCGTCCATCCTGCTCACCATCATCTCCTGCTCAATTTGGCGGATCATCTGTTCCCGTTGTTGCTGTAGTTTCTGGTCGAGTTGGCTTTGCAGACGCTGCTCCTCTCTCTGCAGGAGCCGGAGTTCCCGCAGCTCCTGGCGCCTGTCATCAACCAGGGACACAGTCACTGACTACATACAGCATGGAGGCAGGCCATTCGGCCCATCAAACACACACCCACCCTCTGAACAGCACACCACCCAGGCTTTTCCCAGCCCATCCCTGCATTCCCAATGGTGGACCAACACTACCTTGCGCATCCCTGGGCACTATGGGTAATTCAACACAGCCAATCCACCCTAACCTGCACATCCCTGGGCACTATGGGTAATTTAGCACGGCCAATCCACCCTAACCTGCACATCCCTGGGCACTATGGGTAATTTAACACGGCCAATCCACCCTAACCTGCACATCCCTGGGCACTATGGGTAATTTAGCATAGCCAATCCACCCTAACCTGCACATCCCTGGGCACTATGGGTAATTTAGCACAGCCAACCCACCCTAACCTGCACATCCCTGGGCACTATGGGTAATTTAGCATAGCCAATCCACCCTAACCTGCACATCCCTGGGCACTATGGGTAATTTAGCATAGCCAATCCACCCTAACCTGCACATCCCTGGGCACTATGGGTAATTTAGCACGGCCAACCCACCCTAAACTGTACATCTTTGGACTGTGGGAGGGAACTGGAGCACCCGGAGGAAACCCACACAGACATGGCGAGAATGTGCAAACTCCACACACAGACAGTCACCTGCGGATGGAATTGAACCCGGCTCCGTGAGGCAGCTATGCTAATCACCGAGCCCCTGTACACCACACACTGCCTGCCCTCCAGTGAGAAAGGCTCGGGATAACATATGGGGGTGAAGTCACAGGTGTTACTGCCTTCGAACATGCCCCAAGTCGAGGAAAAGACAGGGCCAATAAACGTAAACCATTTCCACTGGTTGGTGATTCTGAATCTGAGAATTAGAGCCGAAATGTTCAGCAAGGATATTAGGAAGCACTTCGACATATGGTCGAGGTTTGGAATTCTCTTCCACAAACATCAGGGGATGCTGTCTCAGTTGTTCATTTTCAATTGGAGATTTTACTGAGCAAAGGGATATGGGCCAAAGGCAGATATCTGGAGTTGGACACCTCAGATCAGCCATGATCTCGTTGAATGATGGCATCATCATGAGGGGCTGAATGGCCTCCTTCTGCTCCCAGGTTTGTTTAAGTTGGGTGGAAAGCAGAAAAAGAGGGCTCCCTGGCTTCAGAAGTTGGCTTTCCTCCTCCAAAGGTCAACGTCGACTCCACGGTCAACAGGTCCATGTCATGATGTTTACACAGAAGAGGCATAAGGGGACTGGGGAAGCCATTCAGCCCCTCAAGGAACAAGCCCACTTCCCTGCGGCAACCCTGGACTGTGTCTTGCCATCCCAAGCCTCTGGGCAGTAGAGAGGGAGGAGACGCGGTGCTGGGGGCTGCCTTGGTCACAATGCTGAGGTCTCCTCACCTGGCTGACCGCATGTCTAGGTCCTTCTTGTTATCCTCGCTGACCACCTTTGAGGTGGTGACGCTGACTTCCACGCCATCCACCACAAACTTCCGGGTTTTCTTTAATGTCTTCCGCAGGGTGGGGCGATCCTGCAGGGCAGAGAGGGGATTACATTCGTGGGGCGCCCTGCAATGCTCACTTGCCTGGCCGCGACTGTGCCCACCGGTAACTCTCCAGGTCATCAGAAAGAGAGTTCACAGGAATCTTATTGCCGCTGGTCCCCTCCATTGTTCTAGCACCCGTCCCCTGTGGCTAATGCAATCCCATTGTACTTTATACAAGTCGCTGTGTTGTTGGGAGAGTCGTCATGTCACTGGTCTAGTAAATCAGGGTCATTCATTGGAGAGTCATGGGTTTGAATGCAACCATGCTCAATTAGTTAATCAATTCTATTAATTGAATCCCTACAGCATGCAAGCAGGCCATTCAGCCCCACACCAATCCTTCAAAGTGCAGTGCACCCAGACCTACCCCCCTACCCTAACCCTATGACCCAACTAGCCTGCACGTCCCTGGGCACTATGGGTAATTTAGCACGGCCAACCCACCCTAGCCTGCACATCCCTGGGCACTATGGGTAATTTAGCACGGCCAATCCACCCTAACCTGCACATCCCTGGGAACTATGGGTAATTTAGCACGGCCAATCCACCCTAACCTGCACATCCATGGGCACTATGGGGAATTTAGCCCGGCCAATCCACCCTAACCTGCACCTCCCGGGGCACTATGGGTAATTTAGTATGGCCAATCCACCCTAACCTGGATATCCTTGGACTATGGGAGGAAAGTTGAGCACCAGGAGGAAACCCACACAGGCACGGGGGAGAATGTGCAAATTCTGCACAGACTGAGGGTGGAATCGAACCCGGGTCCCTGTGAGGCCACAGTGCTACACACTGAGCCACCGTGCCACCCATTCGCTGACACACTCTGGAATCAAAAGGTAACCATGACAAAAAAAAATCATTGAATCTCATTTGGGCCTATAGGGTTCACTCATATCCTTTATGGAGCGATGTCTTACCTGGTCTGGCATACACGTGACTCCAGACCCATGCTTGGCTCTTAACTGCCCTCTGAAATGGCTTAGTTAGCTTTAGCCGCTCAGTTCAAGGGCGATTAGGGATGGGCAATAAATGCTAACCTTGGCATTGACAGCCGCATCCCATGGAAGATTAAAAAAAAATTACCACCATTCTGTTGTGTCTTGGTAAATCTTCCTCACTATCCTGTTTTGATACCATCACCCTGAATTCTTGTGATTATTTCTCTGCCTGAATTAATTTGTACTGTTTTGGATTACATATTATTTTGGTTCGACCCTCGTCAGGCGACGCTGATACCCATCATGTTATTCCAGAGAAATGATTTGTCTCGAGTGTACCTTATTTTCGATTATCTGCGATTATTTCTCTGCCTTAATTAGTCGATTAATAGGCCACCCTTCACTGGTTACTTGTCAGCACTTTAATCGCACTGTTTGTATTAGTGTGACGAACTCTTGATTAGCTGTAAACACTTGTTATTTACCCTGTCGACACTCTACTCATCACACTATCTGCTGATGTTCTGAGCTACCTGCAATTATCTTGCAATGATCTCCCTGCCTGTATATTCTGCACCTGTGAGTCTCCCTCCACTTCACCTTACGAAGGAGCAGCGCTCCGAAAGCTTGTGATTTGACATAAATCTGTTGGGACTATAACCTGTTGGCTGGATAATCTGTTGGGAATTGGGTGTTGAGAATTTGCACATCACTTTTGTTCATCTCTGCACTTGAAGATACAATTTTGCTGCCCCTTCTTTAACAATCCAATCTGTCGGAAGGAAGCATCGAACAACTCGTGGAGAAAAATACTCACTTGGTCGTCGAACAGGTCACCCTGCATCTGGAAAAGGAGAGAGAGGACAAGCAGTCAGCCACTGAGACCGTCGCTAAAATTGCTGGGGTTAGGGAAACGTTTAGTATTAGCGGCGAGAGCAGAGAATGTTGTCAGATTGAGTTACCTGTTTGGAAACCACACCACCAGGGCAAAGGGGGACGTCATCAGATTCGATATTGTCTGCTGCAAATGGATAGGAACATCTCCTTTCCCCGGTCTCCCCGTCTTGCGATAGTTCAACACAAGTATGGATACCAGTGGATGGACAGTATGCTTCTCGTTTCAGCACAGATCGGCCATTTTTCTCCAGTCTTCCTGTTTCCTTGGAAATGGCTGGCTCAAGAAACTTCGTTTAAACAAAAAGGGTGAGAAGCACAGAATTCTTTTTATTATGTTCGCAAACTTGTGCCTCGGCTCCCCCCAGGCCGAAAGCTGGACCCTCAGGCCCTGGGTCGAGGGAAAGCTGGCTTCCGCAACTTGAGTTCCCGGTTTTGTTTGTCATTTGTACAAAGGATTGAGACGAGAATGTAGATGGCGCGGTTTGTACGTTTGTGGATGACACCGAAATTGGTGGTTTCATGACAGGGAAGAAGGTTCCTGGACATTACAAAGAGATCTTGATCATTTGGGTCAGTGGGCTGAACGGGGAGAGGCAGATGGAGTTTAATTTGGATAAAGGTGAGGTTTTGCACTTTGGTAGAACGAACAAGGGCAGGATTTATACAATTAATTGTAGGGCCCTGGGTAATGTTGTAGAACACAAAGAACTTGGGGTTCAGGTACAGAATTCTTTGAAGTCTGCATCAAATGGAGACAGGGGGATTAAGAAGGTGTTTAGCACGCTTGCCTTCATTGCTCAGACCTTTGAGTAGAGGAGCTGGGGACATCATGTTGAGGTTGTACAGGGACGTCGGTGAGGCCTCTTCTGGAGCTCCATGTCCAGTTCTGGTCTCCCTGTTATAGCAAGGATGTTATTAAACTGGAGAGGGTTCAGAAGGGATTTACCAGGAAATTGCCAGGAATGGACGGTTGAGTTCCAAGGAGAGGCTGGGACTTGTTTCACAGGAGGTTGAGGTGTGGCCTTACAGAGATTTATAAAATCATGTGGGGGAATAGAGAAGGTGAATGGCCGGGGGGTGGGGGGGGGGAGGGGTCTTTTCCCGAGGGTAGGGGACTTCAAAACTCGGGGGTATATTTTTAAAGTGAGAGAAGAAATGTTTAAAAAAGACATGACGCGTGATTTGTTTTTCACACGGAGACACGTGTGGAAGGAATTCCCAGAGGAAGCGGTGGACGGGGTACAGTTACAACATTTAAAAGGCACTTAGATAAGTATATGAATAGGAAATGTTTGGAGGGACATGGACCAAAGGCAGGCAGGTGGGACGAGTTTAGTTTTGGATTATGTTCGGCATGGACTGTGTGGACTAAAGAGTTTGTTTCCATGTGGTGTGACTTTCCGACTCTAACTGAGGGGGTTCATAATCTGACCACAGTCACTACTGTTTATACTAAGCAGAGAGCTGGCAGGAGGAAGATGGCAGGAAGATAGCGAGCTTGTATTAAGCTGTACACTCACGACTAGCGGATGCCTCAAAACGTGCTGGCATACTTTTTATTTAAATGACGTGTGGTCACTGTTGCAAGATAGGATATGTGGCAGCCAATTTATGCACAGCAAGCTCCCACAAAAGAAATGGGACTGTCACTGGGTGCTCTGCATTTAAGGAGGGACAGATTTTGCCTGGGGAGAGCTCTGGTAGCATAAGGGTCTTTTGCAACCACTTTTGTATCCAAATTCCGGTGTCGCTGCACCCAGAAATTGTTCTGATGGCTCAGTGGTTAGCACTCAGGGACCTGGCTTTGGTTCTAGACTGGCTGTGTGGTGTCTACACATTCTCCCTGTGTCCATGTGGGTTTCCTCCCACAGTCCAAAGACGTGCAGGTCAGGGTGGATTGGCCGTGGGATATTGCCCCATAGTGTCAAGGGAGGTGCAGGCTTGTTGGGGGGGTGGGGTTTAGCCATGGTAAACGCAGGGACGGGGTTGGTCGGGGTGCGATGCTCTTCAGAGGGGCAGTGAGCACTCGATAGGCTGAATGGCCCGTTTCCGCAGTGTAGGGATTCTTGGGGCAGGTGGAGCCCCTGTTTACCATCTCACATGAGGGAAGGCTTGGTTGGAAGCACTCACAATTCCTTGTCGCTCCATGCCCCAATCCCAGGACCCTGGGCACAAAATCATGGCTGACCCTCCCAGTGCAGTGCTGAGGAAGTGCCGCACTACCAGAGGCGCTGTCTTGTGGACTCGGCTGTCCACTTTAATGGATGTGAAAGACTCCAACATCATTGTTTCAAAGAGGAGTCCTCTCCCAGTGTCCTGACCAATATCCTGAATCAACATCACAGGAACAGGGGAGGTTATGACGGTATTATGACGACCATTGTCAGGAAAAACCCACCTGGTTCACCCAGGTCCTTCAGGGAAGGAAATCTGCCACCCGTACCTGATCTGGCCGACATGCGACCCCAGACCTTGCAGCAATATGGTCGACTCTCAACTGCCCTCTGAAGTGACCCAGCAGGCTCTGTAGTTCATAGGCAACCAGGGGTGGGCAATAAATGCTGGCCAGCCCGTTTACACCCGTGAGTGAATTAAAAACAACAAAAAAAAATCACCCCATTAATGTTTGTGGAATCTGCCTGAGTGTAAACTGGCCCAGTGCAGACTGGCAGTGACTCACTGTTTCGCGCTGGTGCAAGGCAGCCTGATGGGTGCTACACAAATGCAAATCACTTTAGTTTCGAAGTCAAGCTTCGCCATTTTCCGCTGATTTGGAACCCCTACCTGTGTCAGTGGGGCCTGGCGGTGTGTAGTATCTTCACCTGGTGAGATATCGTTGACCTTGGCCTCGTCTCCTGGCTCATCCTCCTGCTGTTCTCCCTGGCTATCAGCTGATACCTCCTCGCGGCCTACATGCTCGCATCCCTCAGCCAAACCTTCAGTGCCCTCGTCGGCGCTGTCCGCCTCTTCCACAAAGTGGGCGCAGCCATGGGGGCCCGTGTCTTTCAGGACGTGGGGCGTGGCTCCTTCCTCTTCCGTCTGTTCACCAGCGACCACCCAGTTGATCAGCTCCTCGACAACGCAGGTTACCACGGCGAACTCGCCGCTGCGGCCCGAGTCTTCCTCAGCTTCGGCTGGGCCGCTGCCCCCCGGCTCAGCGATGTCCTTGCCGTCGGCCAGCGCCTGGCCTTCGGTTTGAGGCCCTGTCCATTCTTCGCACTCGAACCGATCGGGTCCTCCTGCCGAGATGCTGTCCTCGTTTTTCCCCACAGCCTCTGCCTTCTCCAACTCCGTCACCACATGATTTACCGCCTCTTCGAACCGAAGAGATTCATTTGAGTGCCCACTGTCACGACTTGGTGTGAGAGCCGAGGGCAGTGCCCCGGTAGTTTCGATGGCTGCGACAGATCTTGGCAGGCCATTGCTTGCTTCCTCTGAGTCCAACCCTCCCTCTGTCATCTCTTCCAGCACCTTAGCTGCGGGTTCAGCACTTGACCTGTCAACCTCTCCCACCTTTTCCAGCAGCACTGCAGCATCCTCTTGGTGCGTACCATTTTCGCTTGGTGGCTGTGTGTGAGCGACTGATGTTTCTTCCTCTGGACCCTGCCCGCAGGCCCAGCAATCCTGGGAATTCGCCGCTCCTTTCACGACCGAGAGGGCATCGCCTTCCACGTGCGAACTGCCTCGATCCGTCTCTATGGTTTCAGCGTTCCCGGGTACCAGGGTACAAGAGGAGATCTCTCCTGGTGTTGGCCCATTGCTCATATCTTCCAGCACTCCAACAGGCTCCAGACCTGATGGGCTCCACTCTGGGAGGAAATCTGCTCCTGGAGAATCCGATTCTGTGGTTCCTATCAATGGGCCATGAGCTTCACTTTCTGCCTTCCCAAATATTGGTGCAGGAGTCTCTGGCTCTGCTGGACCCTCTCCTCCTGAAGTTGATGGGCCAGTAGGATCTGCTCTTGAGTTCTCATTGCTTAGTGTCAGCTCGTCTCCGTCCAGTCCCAGGTTGGGTGCGCCATCAGTTGAGTCTTCAGCTGCTGTGTGCCCGGGCTCTTCCAGATCGGCTTTGCCCACCATGGGCTCAGACCTTTCACTGGCGTTGCCTGGGCTGGCACACCTCTTCTCCACCTCGCTTGAGTGAGCACTGCGATCCTTTGCGCCCGCCCCGGTTTCTCCCCACGGGCTCACCGGAAGCTCACTGCCTGCGAAATCAGACCTCGTGACTGAGGTCTCCGATGGGAGCTCCCTGGCGATTCCCATCTCACCCTCGCCCGGCACCGTCGGGTCCTGGCTTTCCACGGACACCCCCAACGCTCCGTAACCAGCCGAACAGTCCACTGATCCGCCAGCTGCGCTGCCCAAGGTGGGGCTCCCAGCTTGGCCTCGGTCGACTGGCTGTTTGCTTATTGGCTCTTCCTCCAGAGACATCTTGGTGGGGCCCATTGGAGCCTGTTCCTCTGAACTGATTGTATTGTCAGAGCCCAGTTGGGATGCCAGAGCCTGTGAGGAGAGGATGAAAAAGTACACCTCTTGACGAAATGACCAAAGCAGCTGAAAGTACCTCTGAAAGTGAAAGGCTTTAATGTGCATTCAAACCTCAGTTTGCTCTATTGATATTGGGATTCAACCCTTTCATGCTTCGTTTTTTTGAAGACAGAACTCATGCAATTGCATATCTATTGTCAGAAGATCACAAGGTGTGGAGCTGGATGAACACGGCAGGCCAAGCAGCATCAGAGGGGCAGGAAGGCTGACCATTTGGGGTTGGGACCCTTCTTCAGAAGACGTCAGCCTTCCTGCTTCTCTCATGCTGCTCGGCCTGCTGTGTTTTGTACACCTTGTGATCTCAGATTCTCCAGCATCAGCAGTTTCCCACTATCTCCCGATAGTCAGGAGGCTAATTTGGAAATTGCCTTGCCCTTGTGCATTGAGTTCCACCTCACAGTTCTGGTCACAGTGTGGGACTTACAGTGGCTACTTCAACCTCTCTCACTGTAAGAGTGAGAGAGAGAGAGAGAGAGAGACAGAGAAAGAGAGAGCTGAATAAGTCTCAGGTTAAGAGGCCAATCGTTTAGGGAGAAAGAAACTGCAGAACATTTCAACACACAGGGACTCAGGAGCGGGGGGCTTGTGTATAAAACACAGAAAGCTAGCACACAGGTACAGCAGGGAATCAAGAAGGGTTAGTGGAATGTTGGTCCTTATTTGAAGGGGGACGGAGTGTAAGAGTGGGGAAGTCTTACTACAACTGGACAAGATGCTGGGGAGACCACATCTGGAGCACTGTGAGAGGTTTTGGTCCCTTATTTAAGAAACAATATCATTTCATTGGAGGCAGTTCAGCAAAGGTTAACTACGATGATCTCTGATATAGAGATATCAGAGGCTAAACAGGTCAGGACTCTAACTCACTGGAGTTTAGGAGGATGAGAGGTGAGTCCATTGAAACATATCAACAGGGTCAATGCTGAGAGGGTGCTCCCCCTCACGGGAGAGTCCAGGACCAGAGGGCACAGCCTCAGAGTAAAGGGGGCACCAATTGAAGGCTGAGGTGGGGAGGAATTTCTTCTCTCAGGGGTCGGGGGGGAGTCTTTGGATCTCCTCGCCACAGAGAGCTGTGGGGGCAGAGCCCTCGTGTCTATTTCAGGCTGAGATCGAGTGATTCTTGATCAGTCGGGGTATCAAGGATTACGTGGATAAAGGGGACTGGAGGAATGGCAGGTCAGCCATGATTCTGACTGAAAGGTGGAGCACGATCGAGGGGCTGAATGGCCTGCTCCTGTTTCCTATTTCTTATGGCTTTGTGGATGAAGAGGAATTTCTTCAGCTGGAGGCTGTAGGATTGTGGAGTCTCCATTCCTGACTGCGTGTTAAAGCCAGGCCGGACAGAATGTCGGTCTCCCGGGGAATGGAAGGACACGGGGGAACGGGCAGAATGGTGGATTTGGGGCTGAAGACGGGACCGCACGGTGGAGCAGACCAGATGGGCTGAGTAGACCCTTCCCGCTCCTGTTCCTCGCGTCGCACTCCACTTAACAGTGGGCCATTCAGCAACAGTACCTCTGTATCGTCGTCATCAACATCATCATCATCCTTGCCTTCCTCAATCTCCTCCATCACCTCGGCCCTGGCTTCGGCTATCAGCTCTCGGATTGGCTTGTTGCTGGTCACCGCGGCCACGAAAGGGTGCTGGCGGGGGGGGAAGACACAGCAGGGTGTCACCAAGAACCGAAGTGCTGAGATTGCTCCTGACCAGGAGTTGTCTGGCCGAGCCGTACGCAAACCTCCCAGTAACCCAAAGCAACCAGGTAGTGGGTAGAGGTGGAGTTGGGGGCTTCACACCCGAAGCTATGGCCCACAGCAATTTCCAGAGGGAACTGGGATTGAAATAATTACCTGGAGAAGTTGCTTTACGCACCATCGGAGGTCGACATTTTTTTCCAAAGCCTTTCGTAAGAAATCCTTAAAATCTGGTGACCTAGGAATTCGAAAAGCGCATGCTTGTCAGTGGGAAAACTGAAGTCATTTCTTTCCCGTGAGCGCTCCAGACCCTGTCTCTTGGTTACTTCACCCTGGCAAAGACTGAGATTCAGCCAGCCCTGGGGTCCCACTTGGAACCCCACCTCCTCCCCCTCCACCCCTGCCTAGCTTCCAAACTCGGATCCTAATGAGCACCTATTTCCAACTCCTTAACATCCATCGATTTCATCTGTTTTTGCTTGCCTGTACCATCTACCCTGCATAAATCTGAAGTCATTGAAACCAGCAGCCTGCTCCCCTCTCAGGCCTTGTGGTCACTGATGCAGTTAATCATAGAAATCCTGACAGCACAGATACAGGCCATTCTGCCCACACCAGCCCTCTGAAAAGTATCCCACCTGCACCCCCTATCCTGTCCCTGTAACTCTGTATTTCCTATGGCTGACCCACCTCGCCTACCTATCCCTGGACACTGTGGGCAATTTAGCACGGCCAATCCACCCTTCACCTGCACCTCTTTGGATTGTGGGAGGAAAGCCATACAGACACAGGGAGACACACAGACAGTCACCCAAGGGTGCAACTGAACCCTGGTCCCTGGCACTACAAGGCAAGCAATGCTAACCAGTGAGCCGCCACGTCACTGTGTGGGACACTGACCTTAAAAGCTCCTCCTTTTTCTCAAGGCCCTCCACGGCATCAGCTCCTCCTTACTTCTTACAACCATCAGACGTTCAATCAGGAGAGGGCTTCATTTTAGGCTTAGGGGCGGGAGATTCAGAGGGGATTTGGGGAAGAGAAACATTTCGAATCAGCGGGATGTGGTGATCTGGAATGCACTACGTGGGAAGGTACTGGAGTCTGCAATCCTTACTTGCCTTGAAAAAGTACCTGGATGAGCACGTCAAATATCGAGGGTACAGGACAAGTGCAAGAAATTGGGACAGGTGCACTTTTAGTGGGAGTTATGTCAGCGCAGAACTAATGGGCTGAAGGGCCTTTTCAGCCCTGTATGAATCTGTGAATCAAAACCCCAGAACTCTGAGTTCTCTGGACTCCTGGAACTCTGGCCTCTTGAGCATCCCTGAGTCTAACTGCTCCACTGTTGTTGTTGGTCCCAAGCTCCGCAATTCCCTCCCTCCACCTCTTCACCCCACCTTCTTCCCTTAAGACCCGCCTTAAAACCAACCTTTCAGACCGAACTTTCAGTCGCCTGACCTAATATGTTCGTCCGAATTGAATCATGCTCCTGTGAGGTGCCTCAGGAACGTTTTCATTTCATTTACACACAAATGCCAGTTTGTACTTGCTGGCAAATCATGCGGAAAGTGAGGAATTGACTTCAAAATGATCGCTTTTCACTCCTTTCTACACCCTCATGCAAAAGTACACACAGACAATGCTGGAGAAATTCAGCACGTCTGGCAGCATCAGTCGAGAGATGGGGGGGAAAGACAGAGAGAGAAATGCCTGTACATCCAAGTCTCCACAGATAGTACCAGACCCGCTGACTTTCTCCAGCACTGTCTGTGCTCGTTTCAGGCCCAGCCTCCCTTTCGGACTTGGAGCTGGACTCTGGTCCAATGCTCCTGCTGGGCGAGTAAAGCCAGAGGAACGGAGAATGCACAATGGGGAGTACTAGGCTGCTGAGTACCATCGGGAAGGGTGGGCCAGAGTCGGAGGAGGGGCCTTGGTGATCTTCAGGAGCACCCGCATGGGGTTCAGCTCATGGTGTGGCGGCTCCATCTCTGCCAACTCAATCAGCGTGATTCCCAGAGACCAGACGTCCGCCTTGTGGTCATAAGGTGCGTCCTTCGAAGTCTCGCACTGGACAACCTCAGGGGCCATCCTAAACAAGAACCAGACAACGTGAGAGGAGAAAGCGCGGCTAACATTCCTACACATCAGTCAGGGGGAAAGCCTAATTTTGGGCAAACTCCTCGGAGTCTTCAGTTACCGCAACAGAAGGTCATAGCAGGCTGACTGAATCCCGCGCCCCCCCACCCCCGCAAGCAGAGCAGCAAAATTCATCCAAAATATGCTTTGGATGTTGTTGTGGACCAGACCCTCCTCAAAATATCCTAAGGAGGTAGTCTAGACCCTAACGTTTTCTTGTTTTAAAGGTTAAATGTGAGGTGCTGTGTTCCAGATGCAAAAGTACTCGACATTAAGCAAAATGCAACGTATTCAAACGCTATAGTTAAAATACAACAACAGAAAGAGGAACTTGGAATATCTTAACTATTGGAAAGCTTAACAGAATAATAGATACAGGAGCTATTACTCATTAACTGTTCCAATACAGTAAAATCCCTCAAACACACCCTGTGGCATCAAAGGCAAATTCAGAAAACAGATTTTGTCTCATATGCAATCCAGCAGCCCAGGAAGACAGCCCCCAGTTTTTGGCTGTAATCGAGGGAGGGGGTTAAAGAAAAGCTCCCATTTCTTTAAAACCCCAACAGAAACTGCTGCTGACAACTAAAAGCTAAAAATCCTTGCTTCGATAGGTGGCAGCTTGGCCACGCCCATTCAGGCTGCTTCTATTGTTACAGCGCTTTAAGACAAAAAACACACGCCAAGGCTGCGCAAATTGTTTATCTTCTCATAGGCTGCTCATTCCCCTGCCCTCTCCCTCTCTCTGAAAGAAACCAGGACAAACGGTACATCTTAAAATTACAGCATCATCAAAACATTTAGGCTAAACTTTGCAACAGTAAAACTGCAAATTTTAACTGACCTTTCTCATCCAATTGTTTCACAGGGTAGGATTAACCTGCTCACCTGAGATTTAGACAAGCCTTCTCACACTGGAAAATGCCGCAGGCAAAGCAGTCCGTGTATAAAAAAAAGGTCCGGGAAATAGAAATGCAAATGTTGTCAAAGCTCTCGCCTTCAGCCTTGTACACACATAGCCATGGGGTGTGACAGGCTGATTAGGAACTGTTTCCTGCTCAGATGAAAAGGCACATTTGAAACACGTCTCGGTATAAATTGAGGAAGTAGCTCCCTATTTCCTTTACCTCTCCCTGCTGTACGTCCAGCGCTAACACGAAAACATAGTACAGCACAGGACAGACTTTTCAGCCCACGATGTTGTGCCAATCTTTTACCCTAATCCTCAGGTCTATCTAACCTCCACCCCTACCTTATACTATCATCCATATGTCTATCTAATAGCCGCTTGAATGCCCCCTAATGAGGCCAACTCCACTACCCTCTCCGGCAATGCATTCCACGCCCCGACCACCCTCTGAGTAAAGAAGCTACCTCTGATGTTTCCCCGTATCTACACCCACTCACTTTAAAACTATGTCCCCTTATAATAGCTACCTCCACCCTGGGAAGAAGTCTCTGGCCGTCCACTCTGTCTATACCTCTGATCATTTTGTACACCTCTATCAAGTCACCTCTCATCCATCATTGTTCTATGGAGAAAAGCCCTAGCTCTCTCAACCCATCCTCGCAAGACCTTCCCTCCACTCCAGGCAACATCCTGGTAAATCTCCTCCGTACCTTTTTTCAACGATTTACATCTTTCCTGTAACGAGGCAACCTGAACTGGAAACAATATTCCAGACATGGCCGAACCAGGCTTTTGTATAGCTGGAGCATAACTTCACGGCTCTTGAACTCAATCCCTCTATTAATGAAAGCAAACACACCATATGCCTTCTTAAAACTCTATCCACCAGGGAACTGTGAACATGGACCCCAAGATCCCTCTGCTCCTCCACAATGTCAAGAATCTTTCCATTAACCCTGCATTCTGCTTTCAAATTTGTCCTTTCAAAATGAATCACCTCACACTTTTCAGGGTTGAACTCCATCTGCCACTTCTCAGCCCAGCTCTGCATCCTATCAATGTCCCTTTGTAACCAGAACAGCCCTCCACACTGTCCATAACGCGACCCACCTTCATATCATCCACGAACTTACTAATCCACCCTTCCACTCCTTCTTCCAAATCATTTACAATAACCACAAATAAAAGAGGACCCAGGACAGATCCTTGTGGTACACCACTCATAACTGAGCACCACGTTGAATATTTTTCATCCACTACCATCCTTTGTCTCCTAATTCAATCCTGAATCCGGTCTGCCACATTTCCCCCTATCTCATGCGTCCTTACCTTCTGCATGAGCCCACCATGGGGAACCTTATCAAATGCCTTACTTAAATCCATGTATACCACATCCACTGCTCTATCTTCATCCACATGTTCGGTCACCTCTTCAAAGAATTCAGTACGGTTTGTGAGGTGTGATCTACCCCTCACAAATCCATGCTGACTATCACGAATCAAACTGTGCTTTTCCAAGTCATCATAAATCCTATCTTTCAGGGCCCTTTCCAATAATTTGCCCACCACTAACATTAGACAAACTGTCCTGTAATTTCCAGGGTTATGCCTAATCCCTTTTTTGAACGAGGGAGGACTATACCCGTGGACAGTGAGGATGAAAAGACCACCGCCAAAGGCCCTGCGATCTCTTCCCTCGCTTCCCGTAGAATCCTTGCATAAATCTCATCAGGCCGGGGGGACTTATCTATCTTCAACTTCCTCAAAATTCCTAGTGCATCTTCCTTACTAACATCCATCTCCTCCAGCCTACCAGCCTGTTTTACACTGTCCTCCTCTATAACTAGGTCCCTCTCAGTTGTGAATACCGAAGAAAAGTTTTCATTAAGGACCTCTCCTATCTCTTTAGACCCCGTGCACAAATTCCCTTTACAATCCTTGATCGGCCCTACCCATTCTCTGATCATTCTCTTATTCCTCACGTACGTATAAAAAGGCTTGGAGTCTTCCTTGAGCCTATCTGCCAAGGTTTTCTCATGCCCCCTTATAGCTCTCCTAAGCCCTTTCTTCAGCTCCTTCCTGGATAACTTGTATCCCTCTAGAGCTTTCTCCATCCCTTGTTTCCTAAACCTTACATAAGCATCCTTCTTCCTCTTAACCAGTCGTTCGGCCTCCCTTGAGAACCAAGGCTCCCTCACTCGACTGCATCTACCCTGCCTGTTAGGGACAAACACATCGAGCGCACGCAGTATGCATTCCTTAAACAATCTCCACATTTCAGTGGTGCTCTCCCCGGACAGCATCTGTTCTCATTTTATGTTACCCAGTTCTTACCCTTCCCCCAATTATAAACCTTACCCTGCTGCATGTAACTATCCTTTTCCATGACTATTGTAACAATAACAGAGTTATGATCGCTACTTAAATGCTCTCCTACCAACAGGTCTGACACTTGGCCCTGAACGCACTGGTCAAAATCCATTCCATCTAAACTATTACAACTAAAATGTTTCCAATCTATATTTGGAAGTTGAAGTCACACATGGCTACAACCCTGTGACTTCTGGCACCTTTCCAGTGTCTGCCTCCCAATCCATTTCTCCACTTCTCTGCAACTACTGGGGGGTGTGCAAAACCCCCAACAAAGTGATTGCTCCTTTCTTGTTCCTGACCTCAGCCCAAACTGACTCTGTAGACATATCATTCTCGAACTGCCTTTCGGTAGCTGCTATACTCGCCCTGACTAGCAATGCCACTTCCCCGCCTCTTTTTCCACCCTCCCTTTTTCTTTTAAGGCTTCTCAATCCCAGAACTTCCAACAATCATTCCTGTCCCTGACTTACCCAAGTTTCTAAAATGGCCACAACATCATCGTTCCAAATACTGACACATGCTCTAAGTTCATCCGCCTTATTTCTGATACTTCTCGCATTGAAATGTACACACTTCAAACCATCCTTGTGTCCACAATTACGCTCCATCGACTGCATTTCTTTATGAAGAACCTCACTCACTGTTGTGTCTGTTAGAAGGTCGAATACCCCATCCACTGAATTACAAATCCGGTTCCACACCCCCTGCCAATGTAGTTTAAACCATCCCGTATCGCTCGAGCAAACCTCCCTCCCAGGATATTTGTGCCCTTCCAGTTCAGGTGCAACCCGTCCTTACTGTACAGGTCCCACCGTCCCCAGAATGTGCTCCTATTATCCACATAATGGAAGCCCTCCCTCCTACTCCAGCCCTGTAGCCACATGTTTCACTGCGCTCTCTCCCCATTTCTTACCTCGTTATCACGTGGCACTGATAGTAATCCAGAGATAAATACCCTGTTTGTCCTGGACTTCAGCTTCCAACACTAAAAGTAACATTTCCGATCTATCAGTCTTGTTCCACGAACGAGTTCTTGTTCAGGGTTGAAGCTCCACAGCAATATTGAAACAACACCCTCATTGTGAATCCTTAAGAGTTCGACTTTGTGCGAACTCTGGAAGATAAGGGCCGCTGCCAGCTTCTTCTTCGATAGAATCACCGGTGATCAGTCCTTCTAGTTTCACCACCAGCTCCTCATTCTGAGTTGGGGTCAACCTTCATACACAGAGTGGAGAATAGCCCTGTCGCCGCAGTCATGCCGATTTCATCCACACCTCCCATGCCAACCCAACTCCATCGCCATCCACTCAGTATCACCACCGCCCCCCCACCACCGACTGAAACTGTAAGAATCTCTCCTGCCTGGGGTGGGCCGGGGGATTTTTCGTTTTCAAACGAGCCCTTTGCAATCTGCTACTGAGGGATCATTTGGGCACATCCACGGGACGCATAAACATTATAATACCCATCATGCGAGGCTTCACGCCCATCTGGGAGAGCAAACAAGGCCATGTCTCATGTGGAAGACAGCACATACTACAGCAGCAATGTCCTCAGGTTGGTTTTCTTCTGCAGGTATTGATGCTCAAGCTCTCCAAGGCACAGGCTCTCTACCCACTGAGCTACGATGCCAATCTGGCTTCTTGGCCAGGGTGCAGACACACTGGGCGAGGTTGTGAAGGGTCGAAGGGCAGGTAAGTACCCCGAATCTGACGTCCAGCGTGCGCAGGGCTCGATACTGTCACAGCCCGGAATGGACTGAACGTGAGCAAGCCTACCACCACGGGTCCACGCTGCAAGGTGATGACCGAACTGCACTTATAGCTGAGGTTTCCATTTGCTGGGACAACCGAGGATAGGGGGCATCCCGGGAAAGCCCAAATTTCTGTCATAAGGGCACGAGACATAGGGACAAAAAATAGGCCATTCAGCCCATCGCGTCTGCTCTGCCTTTCAACCATGGCTGATAAGTTTCTCAACCCCATTCTCCCACTTTCTCCCCGTAACCTTTGATTCCCTTGATAATCAAGAACCTGTCTGTCTCTGTCATAACCACACTCAATGGCCTGGCTTCCACATCATTCTGTGGCAGTGAATTCCATAGATTCACCACTCTCTGGCTGAAGAGGTTTCTCCTAATCTCTGTTCTAAAGGGTCTTCCCTTTGCTCTAAGGCTGTGCCCTCGGGTCCTAACCTCTCCTACCGATGGAAACATCTTCCCAACATCCACTCTGTCCAGGCCATTCAATGTTCTGTAAGTTTCAATTAGATCCCCCCTCATCCGTCTAAATTCCATCAAGGATAGACCTCAACAGTTCCTTTCAGGGAGAAGATCAGCCAATCATGGAGGCATATTGCCAATGTACCAGACATTGCACTGTGTGACAATCACTTTGAAAGGTCATTTTGTTCCTTTTATTGAAGAGCGGTTGTAAGACCGAACTGGCTACCGAAGACGACTTGAGTCAACAACTTGGGAGGCCTCAGGTGTTTTTTGTTAAACAACCTGAATGGGTGTGGCCAGCTCACACAGATCCAGATTTCTGGGTCATGATTTTTTCAGTAACACCAAAAACCTTTGGGGTCTCAAAAGAGTTGGAAGCTTCAGTGAATGTCTCGTGGCTGCTATTCTCACTGAATTTTCTCTCCATGATTTTTTTTCCTCCTGGATTGGAGAACTGCATGTGAGAATCTATGTCTGAAATTGCCTTTTTGCCAAAGGGTGTGTTGATGGGATGCTACGAAATTGGAACTGTTAATTAGGGACAGGTACTGTAACTGTTACTCGGTTAAGTTTTCCAATGGGCATGTTATTCCAAATTCCTCTTTCTTTTGTTTGCATTTTAACTATAGGATTTAAATAAATTGTTTTGCTTAACATTGAGGAATTGCATCACATCAGGAACATGCACATCACATCCACCGTAAACATAAGAAAAAGTTAGGCTCTAGGCTATCTTCTTAAAACATTTTCAAGGTGGTCTGGTCTGGTCCATTACAACTGGCATTGAATTCATCGTGACTTTGTTCCATTGAGTGATGGTCAGAACATCTCTGAGGCTGACGGCTGCTTCCCTGTCAGCAGAAAATACCACTCTGCAGCCGTCACGGCGTGCAACGGCTGCTCCAGTGAAAAAGCATCTTCCTTCGGGCCTGCAACAGACTGTCCCCAAGCAGACCACACCAGAGCAGCAGTCCCACTGTTAGGCGTGATTCTGCGATGGGGCGGCACTGACTGAACAATCCCGGTTGCTACACCCGCGACTGATCAAAGACAGCCAGTGGAGCTTGCGATGTGGATCGTCGGACGCACATTGTTACGCAGGGCCCCGCTCTCTCCCAACGGAAGGAATACCTTCAAACCTTGCCTTACTGTCTATTTCCCCAGGAGCCTAGAGAGCCCATTGCTATTTCCATGACCATACCACACACAACTGGGAGTTAGTGTTCCAAGCAATTAGCCTCCTGCAATATAAATTGCATAAGGCTTCAGCAACGTGTCTCTCTCTCTTTCCAGCCATACAGACAGAAAATGCAACAGAAGGATGGAAGGAGAGGCTTCCTGGAAGAGAAATGATAACCTACCAGTAAGGCGTTCCGATGAATGATGCTCTCCGTTGGACGGTGTGTGCGTTCTTTGCAGACACTCCAAAATCAGCTGGAAGCGAGCAAAGCCTTGATTACTAGCATCTACACCTCATGTTATCTGTGATTAACAATACAGCATTTGCTGGCAAGCTGTTAGTAATGGAACACCAAACACTTTTGCCTTAATTTCTCCTCCATCGCTTTCTGGATGTGCCTGGTGCAGTCCTGACCACCAGACTGCAGAAAGGTACATGACCTTTGCAGTTCTCAACGCTGTGACGTCGACAGCCCCCCCACCCCCGGCCCATGAAACTGGGGATGTCGAAGAGGCCATAAATAGAGGAACACACTCGCCTTGGATGGTCACGGTGCTGGAGGTGATTACAGAGGGAGGACGGGGTGAAGTGGATAGGTCACAGAGGGCCGTGGAGGAAATTAAACACAGTTATCAATCAAGATGATAAAATGTGAGGCTGGATGAACACAGCAGGCCAAGCAGCATCTCAGGAGCACAAAAGCTGACGTTTCGGGCCTAGACCCTTCATCAGAAATGTCAGCTTTTGTGCTCCTGAGATGCTGCTTGGCCTGCTGTGTTCATCCAGCCTCACATTTTATCATCTTGGAATTCTCCAGCATCTGCAGTTCCCATTATCACAGTTATCAATCAATGTACTTTGTGGCTGGGAACCAGCCGAGAGAGGGGTGTTGGGGTCAGCTGGACTCAGTACAAGTCACAGTTTACACAAGCTTGAGTTTCTCGAGGGTAAGGCATAGGAGGCAAGCCAGGAGAGTCATAGAGACACACGGCATGGAAACAAACTCTTTGGTCCAACCTGCCCATTCTGACCATAATCCCAAACCAAACTGGTCCCACCTGCCTGCGCTTGGCCCATATCCCTCCAAACCTTTCCTACTCGCGTCCTTATCCTTAAACGTTGTTACTGTATCGGCATCCACCACTTCCTCTGGAAGTTCATTCCACACACGGACCGCAGCTGAGTGGTAACGGACGGTCTCAGCAGGAGGAAAGGCAAAAGATGCAGTAATTGGGTCAAGATGTTTATAGGGATGCAGTGGTTTAAACAGGCTTGTATCCATGGGCAGAGGGAATGGCTTCTTACGAGACAGTGCAGTGCAATGAAGAGAAACACATATGATGACGGAGGCACATTAAGGGGAGATTTGCTGGCATGTCAGAACAGTTTCAGTGCACTGGAAGGATGTAATCAAATTGACTTACAGAATTCTGACAGGGTTCCACCAGATAGATAATGCTGAAAAGACATGAACCCCACCCCACCCCCTCCAAATGAAGTTGTATACTGGGTGATGTTCAACAGAAGTGCCCTATTTATGTGTCTCAACCCTGTCTGTCTCCAGGGAAGCCATCAACTGCTTCCTCAAACTGCCTGCCATTCTGCTGGGGAGTGATGGGGGTGTGAAGACGATGCATTGTCAGAGCAGCACTGAGAACTGTAGGTGTCTCGATCCCGTCCCCAGGGGACCAAGTCTCGGAGCAGTGCAGTGATATCCTGCTTCCCTGGTAACCTTGGGCCAAATCCTAACACAACGATACACGCACCCCCAGCGCTCCCCAGTCACCTTTAGTTCCGGCTGCTGCCGACTTCAATGACCCTCTCCTACAGCCGATCTACAACCTTGGATTGAAAGTCTTCCTCCTAACTTCCAAATATTTAGATTGTCACTGTGCCAAGCAACTTCTGATGTACAACTCAACCTGTATTTAATTGGTAAGCCATGAACAGGAAAAATTGGAAAAAGATCATGACTTACCACCATGACTGCTCTCTGACTAGTGTTTACTCTGCCTTCCTCCTCTGTCAATTTTCTCTCCCATCTCTCTTACCTAACTTAACGTCTCCGTCCAGTGTCAGAAGGATATTTCCAGCCTTCAGGTCCCGATGTATGATCTTGTTACTGTGCAGGTAGTGAAGGGCTTCAAGGGTCTGTCTGCAAATCACGCGAATCTGTGGCTCTGTCAACCCTCTCTCCAGCTCTGTAAAACGACCAGCTCAAAGTGAGATCAACAAGGGCATTCCTGCCATTGTCCCCTGGTCAAATACACACAGGGGTTGAACGGGAGAATCACCCACTTGACCCATTTTGCAACAGGGTTGGGTTACTGTCCTGATCGAAAGGATTGACCTCAGTGAGGAATCAAGGAGGAAGAAAACTCATCAGTGTTCCTGCTCCCCAGTTAATATTCAGTGACCACTCATGTAAAGTATGTGTGTGTGTGTTTGTCTGTGTGAGGGTGTGTGTGTGCTGTGTCTTTGTGTGTGGTATGTGTGAATGTGTGTGTATGGGATGCATGTGTGTCCGTGTGTAATGTATCATGTGCGTGTGTGTCTGTGTTTGCATGTGAGTGTGTGTGTGTCCAAGTGTGAGCGTGTGTGTGTGTGTGTGTGTGTGTGTGTGTGTGTGGTATGTTTGCGCGTGTATGTGCAACTGTGTGTGTATGTGATGCATGTGTGTCCATGTGTGTGTGTGTCTATATGTTTGCACGTGTGTGTGTGATATGTTTGCGTGTGCATGTGTGACAATGTGTGTGTGATGCATGTGTGTCCGTGTGTGATGTATGATCATGTGAGTGTACGTGTTACGTGTGTGTGCATGTGAGAGTGGGTGTGAGAATGTTTTTTTTTGCTAAACCAGGAGGTGAAGGCAGGTTTGTGAAGTTAAGAGAAAGATAAGCTGTGATCACAGTAAATGCCAGAGTTGGACTGAGGGGCTGAAATGCCTTCTCCAGTTCCTATCTTCCAATTCTCAATGAAGAATGAGAATTAGACGAGGAACCAAGTCACTTGCACATTGCTTCATGGCTTTGGACACAGGGGAGGACTACACACACATTGTTATTCCAACTGGTTTAAAGGCAAACATCATTGGAGCACCAAGCACGTCACTGTGTGCATCTATATTCACTGCTCCTCTGCCCAGAGCCGGTGGACCTGTATCCCAGCGAGCTAGCACCTTCAGGAACAGAGCATCGGAGGCTAGAGGTGGGCACATTGAGACGAATTCAGCGGACTGCACTTTCACTCACCCAACATTATAGCATCCACAGCCCCGCCAGAGCAAAACTCGATGAGGATCTGTGAAGGGAACAAAAAGGGGTTATGATCTCGTGTACTGAAGTGCCCACTGCAACTTCCAGAGCTGAGCACTTAGATTGTGGAGTGGTCCATCCCAAGGCAAACGCAAAGCAGGTCACATTGACCCTATTTCAATTCAGGTCCAACGCAGACACCAGAACAATGGGAACAGAGGAAGATAGGAGGATGGCTAGCTCAAGCTCATATAGGCTGTCGCTGAACAGAAAGGCCAAATAGCTTTATCTTTTGTATTGTGGATTCTGCATAATTCTACATTATTACCTTGTGCCTCAATATATACCATCTTGATCCAACGCAATTATTCAAGAGTGGACAAGACCCCATCTTTTGATCAGAGAGGTCCTTACACACTACCACTGTACCACAAGATCCCTCCTCATACACAGTCAATTACATGGGGCTATGAGCAAAAAAAAGCAGGGGAGCACACTTGTAAGACATTTTGAAGGAGCAAGCGCAGGCCCAGCTGGCTGACTGGCCTTGTTCTGTGCTGTATTTAGCACAGCTGCCTCATAGCGCCCGGGATCCGGGTTTGCATGTTCTCCTTGTGTCTACACAGGTTTCCTCCAGATCCTCCAGTTTCTTCCCACAGTCCGAAGATGTGCCGGTTAGATGGGCTGGCTGTGGGAAATTGCCCCCCAGTGACGAGGAACTACGGGCTAGGATTAGCCATGGGAAACACAGAGTTACAGGAGTAGGGGGGTGGCCTGGGTGGGATGTTCTTTGGAGGTTTGGTGTGGGCTCGATGGGCCGAAAGGCTTGCTTCCACAATGTAGGGATTCCATGAATCCATGATCGGGATGTGGATCACAATAAACAACAACCAAAACCCCTGCCCTCCCCTCCACAGGATACAATTTCGGGAGGTTAGGAAAAGAGTGACGCCCACTTTTCATTCTGCCTTCCCTTCATGACTCACCCACAAGCTGTTTCCATAGTAGAAGGCATCGAGAAGTCGAACAATGTTGGAGTGATCACATGAGGCCAGAATCTCAATTTCCACCATGTAATCTTCGAGCTCCTCCTCATCCAGTGAACTGATCACCTTGGCAGCTGCAAGGGCCCCAGTCTCCCTGTTCTGTGCCTTTCGGGGAGAGAGTAAGAGTCATAAGGCCACAGGAAATAGGAAACAGGAGAAGGCCATTCAGCCCCTCGATCGTGCTCCACCTTTCAGTCAGAATCATGGCTGACCCACCATTCCTCCAGTCCCCTTTATCCACGTAACCCTTGATTCCCCGACTGATCAAGAATCACTCGATCTCAGCCTGAAATATACACAAGGGGTCTGCCCCCCACAGCTCTCTGTGGCGAGGAGATGCAAAGGCTCCCCCCCACCCCAAGAGAAGAAATTCCTCCCCATCTCAACCTTCAGTTGGTGCCCCCTTTACTCTGAGGCTGTGCCCTCTGGTCCTAGACTCGCCCCTGAGGGGAGAACACCCTCTCAGCATTGGCCCTGTCAAGTCCTTTAAGAAACCTGTTTCAATGAGATCGCCTCTCACTCTTCCAAACTCCAGTGAGTTGAATCCCAAACAGTTTACTGTTTCCTCATGAAACAATCCCTCCTTACTGGGGGGGTCATCCTAATTAACCTTTTCTGAAACAGCCTGCAATAAAATGATACCTTTCTTTGAATAAGGGACCAAAATTGCTCACAGTACTCCAGAAATGGTCTCCCCAGCATCTTGTCCAGTTGCAGTAAGACTTCCCCACTCTTCTATTCCAACCTCTTTGAAATAAGGGCCGACGTTGCACTAGCCCTTCCTGATTCCCTGCGTGTTGGCTTTCTGTGTTTGGTGTACATGTGTCCCCCATCCCTCCGCTTCTGAGTCCCTTTGTGATGCAGCTTTCTGGATTTAAGTAATACTGTTCTTTTGCTCTCCCTTCCAAAATGAAACAACTTCACATATTCCCACCTGATACCCCAGTTGCCAACTTTTTACCCGCTGACCCAACGTATCTGTCAACTTGTTTGTGTATCTCTCGCAGCCTGCTTTTCCAGCTAGGTTTCATGTCAGATCTGGCGACACTACACTCCCTTCCTTATTCCAAATCTTGCCCTTGCACACGGCAAAGTTGTTTGCCCTCAAGTTTCCCTCCGAGTTCCTTCTGAAATCTGCAGGTTCAGTTTAGGTCAATGAAGCGTGCTGCATTTTGGTGGGTCAAGGGGTGACTTTATAGGAGTCTACAAGATCATGAAAGGCACAGCTAAGATAGATAAGCAACGGGTTTTCTAAACAGTAGGGGAGTCTAAAACTGGAGTGTGTAGGTTTAAGGTGAAGTGGGAGAGATAATATTTCACACAGAGGGTGGTGAGTGTCTGGCTGCCAGAGGTAGTGGTGAGTACGATTTTGTCATTCGAGAAAGATTTGGACCGGTACATGGATGGGATGGGTGTGGAGGGATATAGACCAAATGCAGGCGAATACAACTCAATCAATTGTGAAAACTGGCTCGGCATGGACAAGTTGGGCCGAATGGCCTGTTTTCATGTTGTGGGCCTCCAAATCGTTCACCGTCATCTGCTTCCACAGGCCACATGAGTTCCACCTCATTAACAACTGGTCTGCAATGATGTTACAAATCTGCGCCTCCCGCATCCCCCATCACCTAATAGGAACAGCTTTTCTTTCCTACCTGGTCTAATCCTGACCGAATGTTGTAGACCTCTGTCAAATCTTCCCCTCAATCTCCTTTGCTCTAAGGGGAACAACTCCCGCTTTTCCGACGAAATCCCTCATCCCTGGAACCAATCCGGTCGATCCCCTCCATACCCTTTCTTCCCTAGTGCGTGGGGCCCACCGCTGAATGCAATACTTTCAAAAAATGGTTACCCTACCCCTCCCTATCCAATTACATTATCAACGTTGCTGAGAGATGATTCCTTTGCTGTCATAGAGTCACAGAGATGTACAGCACAGAAACAGACCCCTCAGTCCCACGTGTCTATGCTGAACAGGTATCCTTAATTAATTGAGTCCCAGTTGCCAGCCCATATCCCTCTCAACCCTGTACCTATCCTGATGCCTTTTAAATGTTGTCACTGTACCAGCCTCCCCCACTTCCTCTGGCAGCTTGTTCCATACACACACCACCTGCTGCGTGGAATGCCCCTCAGGTCCCATTTAAATCTTTCCCCTCTCACCTTAAACCTATTCCCCTCTTACCCGGGGGAAAAACACCTTGACCATTCATCCTATCCATGCTCCTCGTGATTTTATAGACTTCTATAAGGTCACCCCTCAGCCTCCAACACTCCAGGGAAAATAGCCCCAGCCTCTTCCTGTGGCTCAAACCCTCCAATATCCTTGTAAATCTTTACTGATCCCTTTCAAGTTTCATGGCATCCTTTCTGTAGCGTGGAGGCCAGAATGCAGTCTTCCAAAAGTGATATAACCCCCAATGTCCTGTACAGCCACAACATGACCCTCCCAACTCCTGTACTCAACGCACTGACCAATAAAGGCGAGCGTACCGAACACCTTCCTCACTGCCCTGTCTACCTGCAACTCCACTTTCAAGGAGCTATGAACCTGCATCTCCAAGGTCTCTTAGTTCAGCAGCACTCCCCAAAACTTTACCATTAAGTGTATAAGTCCTCTTGGTGTCTAAAGACTTCCTGGATGGTAGTTGCTGCCTATCACAAAGGGGAAAGAATACAGGGAGGGCCCGATACAGTGCACAAGGCACAGGTGAGACCTAATCACATAAACTTAGGCTCACTTTATTTTGAAAAATTGGACTCGAAACAGTTCTGATTCCTGGATTATCTCCTGAGGACAGATTGAGCCATTAGGCTGATACCCATTAGGGTTGAGAAGAGTGAGGAATGACCTTATTGTTGCATATAACTCCCTGGAAGAACTGGATGGAATGGATGCTGGGCTAATGTTGTTGCTGGAAGAGACGTGGACTTGGCAGCATGGTTTAAAAATAACCAAGACATTTCTTTTCCCCTCTGTCTGAGGTTGGTGAATCTGTCGAAACTTCTGTGTGTTATTACATTTCCAAAAAGCTGTGTTAGATAGGGAGTGAGGACAATGGGAGGCGGGCAGGAAAGTAGAGACGAAGCCATAGCAGATCAGCCAGGATTTTGCTGAATGGTGTATCAGGCTTAAGAGGGCTGAATGGCCTGCTGCTGCCCCTAATTCACACAACTCCACATCGCTGACGCCACACCATGTCTTCAACCCTGAAGAGCTGCGTTTTCTGAATGCATGTGGACAGCTTTGGAAAGCAGGGGATGTCGGGGATGGACAGTATATGAGGTGGGGAGGTGTGCAGTTAGTCATGCCATGGTCTGCTCCAGGGTTGCCATGGAGACTCGCCTACATCTAATCGACAGTGCTGAGCGCTCAACTAAACAGGAAACTATCAAACATGATGTCAAGACAGACAAAAAGCAATAGATTAATCATTTTTTCCACAAGTTTTCATCCTCCAGCATCTGCTCTCTTTGTGAGCAGGTTGGACAATGATGGGGGTCGGGCTTAGGCTTGACTATTGTCTTTCCCTTTTGTCAGGGCCCTCGGCCCATTTTGGAAACAAATATGTATCTTAAAGTCTTTTTTTTAACTTTAGCAGTTAACATAAAGCCAACTGCAGCCAGTTCAGTGATTCTGAGGAGTGAAAACAGAAGTGGGAACCAAGTTTGAGCCCAGATATGACTCCAACCAGTGGAGAGTTGCCCCCCACGCCCCACACCCGATGCCCACTGATTCCACTTTTGTGAGGGCTCCTTCATGCTGCAATTGGTCAACTGTGGCCTCAGTGCCAAGGGCAGTCACTTTCACCACACCTCTGGAATTCAGTCCTTTTGTCCATGTTTAGATTGAAGCTGCAATGAGATCAAATCACTCCCTTGGCTTTGGCGTCACCGAATTCTCCCTCACTACCAACATCCTGGGGGTTACCACTGACCACAAACTGAACAGGACCAGCCCCACAAAAACACAGCGGCTACAGGAGCGGGTCAGAGGCCGGGAATCCTGCAGCGAGTAGCTCCCCTCCTGACTCCCCGCCAAAGCCTGTCCCACCATCGACAAGGCACAAGTCAGGAGTACGATTGAACACCCCCACCTTGCCCCGGATGGGGGCAGCTTCGACAACACTCAAGAAGCTCGACACCATCCTGCTTGATCGGCCCCACATCCACAAACATCCCATTCCCCCCCGTCCACCGACGCTCAGTCGCAGCAGTGTGTACTGTCTACAAGATGCCCTGCAGCGACTCGCCAAGGCCCCTCAGGCAGCACCTTCCAAACCCACCACCCACTTCCATCCAGAAGGACAAGGGGCAGCAGGTACATGGGAACACCCCCCCCCCTCGCAAGCTCACCCTCCGAGCCCCTCACCGTCCTCGACTTGGGAAATATATCGGCCGTTCCTTCTGCGTCGCTGGGTCAGAATCCTGGGACCCCTTCCCTGAGGGCACCGTGTGGGGGTCCCTATGCTACATGGGACTGCAGCGGTTCACCCCCACCTTCTCAAGGGGGCAATTAGGGATGGAAAATAAACACTGTTCTGATTGTAATGAGGTCAGCCAGGTGGACCTTATAGAATAGGAGTTCCCAAATTGGGGCCGTTAATTCAGTTTCAATCAGGGAGCCCTGGCTGGCAGATATAACCAGGAGTGTCAGGGGTTCTGTTCACTCTGAGAGCTGGCTCTGAAGAAGCTGGACCAGTGTCAAGGATTCTCTGCATGTAAATAAAGGGTGACATGGTGATGGGATACCTGTCTCTGTGGAGTTATTTCATACCGATGATGTACACATCCCTTGATTGAATCTTTTAGAATACAAAACTGCAACTGCAAGAATTGTCTGAAGAACAAAAATGAATAAACTGAGGGGGTGGGTGCAAACCAGGACCGAAAGACTTAACATGATGAACAGAAGAGCACAGAGGAAAGAAAATGGAAGCGTCCAGTCCATTCCACCGACTAGAAAATCAACATTCCATCGCTTATTGGTAAGATTTGTGTCATTTGAGGCGCAACGCCCCATCAGATTGACTTCTCGAGTCTACACCTTTGAGCCGTGCCTGCAGTAAGTTAACTGCACACAGGCACAGGCTACAGGCCGGCACCACATGAACTGCCTTCCTTCGGAAGTGGTTGTGGTTTCGTCGCTCTTTCTGGCAATCGCTTGGCTGAACGAGAGGAAGGCACCTCTCTTCGAAAAGATCGTAGCGAAAGCATCTACTGCCACTGCTTCTCCTCTTGTTCTGAGCTGGACTACAAAAGCTGCTGTGTAACGTGCAGCCATTGTAAAAAAAAAAATTTCACTGAACTCTGGTATTGCAGTCCAAGTGACAATAAAGGATATTGAACACTCGGGATGCATAAGCACCTGAAATGAGTAACATAATATGCACAGTGTTCATTTGCTTGCCATACAGTTTCTGCTGTTCGCTGCTTGTCAGGTGAATGAGCAAGAAACAGGAGCAGGAATGCTTCTAGCAGGAACCCTACAAAATGCTCCAAGGCTCAATAAGATCCTGGTCGATCTGACTGTGACCTAACTCTCTCTTCCTGCCGGCTTTCTCCCGAACCCTGTAACCCCCATCACCCTGTTCAGTCAGACATTGAATATCCTCAAAGGCCACAGCTTTGACTGCTCTCTGGGTAAGGGCATTACACAGGTTAATGTCTGTCTCAGGGAGAGAGGGAATTTAAAAAAGGCCCTCTTCCCTATCTTGAAGGGAACAGCGACAACCCCTGCTTTTACAAACTGTGGCCCCTAGTTCTCTAGCTATCCCCGTGAGAGAAAGTGTTCAGCTCCAGTGTCCAGGCCATGGTCGAGTGTCTATAAACATACAGTCACACAGCACAGAAACAGACCCTTCGGTCCAACCAGTCCGCTTAGAATCCTAAACTGAACTAGCCCCATCTGCCTGCGTATCCCTCCAAACATTCCTTATTCACGGACTTATCCAAATGTCTTTTATATGTTGTAACTGTACCCACATCCACCACTTCCTCTGGAAGAACATTCCATACACGGACCACTCTCTGTGTAAAAGAAATTTCCCCTTGTGTCTTTTTTTTTAAAACTCTCTCCTTTCACCTTAAAAATGTGCCCTCTAGTCTTGAAATCTCCCGCCCTAGGGAAAACACATCTGCCATTCACCTTATCAGTGCCCTTCATCATTCGATAAATCTCTCTAAGGTCACCCTCTCAAACTCCTACACTCCAGCGAAAAAAGGTCCCAGCCTCTCCTTACAACTCGAACCCTCCGGTCCCGGCAACATCTTGACAAACCTTTTCTGACCCCTCTCCGGCGTAATAACATCCTTCCTATGACGTGTTTCACTCTTAAAGATAAACCTTTGAAGGGGCTCTTAAAAAAAACATTTCGCCCAGAATATTATCCAAGATGAAAACTACGCTAATTGCTCCCAAATTTGTGGCAATTTGCCAAGTGTCACATTAGCTTGATGTCATAAATCAAAGACATGGAATTGTGGCGTTGTAAAAAAACCTGAAAATAGATCAATCCCTAAAATATTGTATCTTTTGATTTTCTTTATGTGATGATTTCAGTAATCTTTCCAACAAATTTCAACCTAGCTGTACAAAACCCTGGTTCGGCCACATCCGGAATGTTGTGTCCAGTTCTGGTCGCCTCACTACAGGGAAGATGCGGAAGCGTTGGAAAAGGTGCAGAGGAGATTTACCGGGATGTTGCCTGGAATGTAGGGAACGTCTTATGAGGAAAGGTTGAGAGAGCAAGGGCTTTTCTCTTTAGAATGACGAAGGATGAGAGGTCTGCAAAACAATCAAGAGATATAGATAGAGTGGACAGCCAGAGACATTTTCCTCGGGTGGAGGTAGCTATTACAAGGGGGCATAGTTTTAAAGTGAGTGGGGGTAGATACAGGGGAGACGTCAGAGGTAGTTTCTTTACTCAGAGGGTGGTAGGGGCGTGGAATGCATTGTTGGAAAGGGTAGTGGAGTCGGCCTCATTAGGGGCATTGAAGCGGCTATTAGATAGGCATATGGATGATAGTATAAGGTAGGGGTGGAGGTTAGATAGACCTGAGGTTTAGGGTAAAAGTTCAGCACAATGTCATGGGCCGAAGGGCCTGCATTGTGCTGTACTGTTCTATGTTCTGAGATGGTCAAGTTGGCGCAGTTGCATTTTCTTGTACAACTGTTTCTCCTGTCTAGAAAAAGCTTCAAGCAGCTTATACTGAATAATTTATCCTGTAAAACCATTAGTTGCAACCCGAAAGCCGCTCCTTGGGTTCAAAGATGGGATCAGTAACCATGGTACGGCCATTCCACATTGGTAGGCATGGAGAAGTTGTCTCCTCGAGCAGGAGAGTCTAGGATCAGAGGACATCACCTCACAGGAAAAGGTCACACATTTACGACAGTGGTGAGGATCAACTTCTTCTCTCAGAGGGAAGTGAATCACTGGAATTCTTAACCGCAGAGGGATGGGTTATTGCGTACATTCAAGATGTGACGGTGCCAAGGTTGGACTCGGAGGGTGTTGGGTGGGGGGAGTGGATGGGCAAGGTCAGAAGTCACACAGTGCCAGGTTGGAGTCCAACAGATTTATTTGGAGTCACAAGCTTTCGGAGCACTGCAATTCACCTGGCAAAAGGGGAACGCCTTGGGAAGCTTGTGATTTCAAATAAGTATACGCAAAGCTGAGGTGGATTTTTGATCAGGAGGAGAATCGAGGGTTATGGGGTAAAGGCGGGGAAAGTGGCATTGAGGATTATCGCAGGTCTCACAGGATGGCAGAGCAAGCTAGAAGGGCTGAATGGCCTTATTCAGCTCATTTTGTGGAATATGTGGAGAGGCAGAGAACTGGCATTCGAGCCCACCCATGGAGGCAGTGGGGTTTAATGAGAAACAGTTAAATCTGAGCTGCCACCTGAGGAAGGGTTCACACCCGAAATGTTGCCTGCTCCTTTCCTCTAGGAGCTGCCTGGCCTGCTGTGTTCTTCCAGCTTCCTGTCTGTCGACATTGGATTCCAGCAGCTGCAGCTTTGTTTCTGTCTCTCACCAATGTAAACCCTCCCTGGTCCACTAATGTCCAATTTGGGAAGGGGAATCCACCGTTTTTACCCAGTCTTTTTATTTATACGTTTTTGTGAAATGTGGGCATCGCTGGCTGGCCAGCATGTATTGTCCCGTCCCTAGTTGCCCCCTTGAGAAAGTGGGGGTGAGCTGCCTTCTTGAACCGCTGCAGTCCGTGTGCTGTGGTCGACCCACATGGTGCCCCCAGGGAGGGAGTCCCAGGATTCTGACCCAGTGACACTGAAGGAACAGCCGATATATTTCCCAAATCAGGGACGGTGAGGCGCTCACAGGGTGAGCTTGCGGGGGTGGGGGGGGGGGGGGGGGGGTGTTCCCATGTACCTGCTGCCCCTTGTCCTTCTGGATGGAAGTGGGTGGTGGGTTTGGAAGGTGCTGGCCTGAGGGGCCTTGGTGAGTCGCTGCAGGGCATCTTGTAGACAGAACACACTGCTGCGACTGAGCGTCGGTGGTGGGGGGGAATGGGATCAATGTGGGTGCAGGGCCAATCAAGCTGGGGGGGTGGGGGAGGCTGCTTTGTCCCTGGATGGTGTCGAGTTTCTCAAGTGTTGTTGGAGCTGCCCCCATCTGGGGCAAGTGAGGGGTATTCCATCGCCCTCCTGACTTGTGCCTTGAGGATGGTGGGTCAGGCTTTGGGGGGGGTGGGGGGGTGGGGTGGGAGTCAGGAGGGGAGTTACTCGCTGCAGGATTCCCAGCCCCTGACCTGCTCCTATAGCCGCTGTGTTTATCTAAGGCTGGTCCAGTTCAGTTTCTGGTGAATAGTAACCCCCAGGATGTGGTGGTGGTGGGGGGAGAGGGGTTCAGTGATGGTAACACCATTGAATTTCGAGGGGCAGTGAGAGGGCCAAAGGGCCTGCACTGCGCTGTAACGTTCTAAGTTCTATGTTCATATTGTCGATGGTCACAGCCTGACATTTGTATTGTGTGAATATTACTTGTTGGTTACACGTGACTCCAGACCCCACAGTGATGTGGTCGACTCTCGGCTGCCCTCTGAAATGGACACTTAGGGATGAGCAATAAATGCTGTTCCTGCCAACGATGCATCCAGGAAAGAGTAATGAAAAGGGATGGTTTCCCTCCAGTTTTTGGTCAGTGGGTGTCTGAAGTGTGTAAATACACTATAGAGTCACAGTGATAGAGTCATACAGCTCAGAAACAGGCCCTTTGGTCCAACCAGTCTGTAGTCCCAAGCTAAACTAGACCCACCTGCCTGCTTCTGGCCCATATCCCTCCAAACCTTTTCTATTCGTGTCCTCATCCAAATGTCTTTTATACGTTGTAACTGTACCCACTTCCTCAGGATGTCACCCCGCATGCAAATCACCCTCTGAGCAAAATAACTGCGCCCCCCTCCTCGCAACATGTCTTGTTTAAATCTCTCTCCTCTCAGCTTAAAAATGTGCCCCCTACTCATGAAATCCAACATCCTAGAAAAAAGACAAATACCATTTACCCTATCAATGCCCCTCCTAATTTTATAAAGTTCTCTAAGATCACCCATCAACTTCCGACACTCCGGGGGTAAAAGTCCCGGCCTTTCTTTATAATTTAGGATGCATTGGTCTTTAACGCCTTCATTAATTGCCCAACATTCCCGGCCGTTGCTGTGTGTTTATGGTGGGGAGATTGACTGACCCATTTGCTGATGTTTTCCAAAAGTTTGGGAAATGCAAGAAGTGGAACATTTTAACGCAGCGAATGATTAGGATCTCTTGGGGGTGCAATCATCTCGTAGGGTCTGTCAGGGATGCCCAACACCCAAATGAAGTTGGGGAACGGGTGCATTAGGCACGGGTGGCTCAGTGTTAGATTAAGGGGTGGTTGGGTGAGCTCTTGACTGACATGTGGAACAAGCCACTGGTGTGCTTTGTGACATGGGAACATACACGCCTGGACTCTGTCTGCTTCCTACGGGCAGCGGAGTGCAACGCCTGAGCGTGCGGTGGAGACATATCCAATCAGGATGCCCAGGAGAGAGCTGGATCTTTCTCGGAAAGAGGTATGAGGGGAAGGTGGGTGCAGGGGTGGGGCGGGATCCGAGTTGCTCCTTCGGAGAGATGGTACCGACGATGAAGGGCCAAATCTCCTCCTGTTGTACCACAACAATGATGTAGCCTTCTGGTTGCCCCGCTTGGCTGGTGGCAGGGAAGGAGATCCCTCGGGTTCAATACAGATCAACCAGATTGCCTTGGATTTCCATCCTGTGCAGTGGAAAAGCAGAGGTGGCGGTGTGGGCAGTGCAGCTCCTTTTGACTGGAAAAGAGTTTAATCAGACCATATAGTGAGGCACAGAGTGCACGGTGTCAGACCAGACAGAAAGATCAGCAAGTTGTGGGGATTATGCCGCAACTTGCAGCTCCTCTTGCTCTCACAGGGCTCTGACACAGCGGTCAGTCTTGATTGTTTTCAAGAAGGAGCCAGTCCTTAGGGCTAAGGGGATGAAAAGGAGGATGCTGGGAACAGGGGACTTTGGATGGGTGGCTCATGATCATTGAATGGGAAGGCAGACTCGAAGGGCCGAACAGCCAACACCTGCTCTAGTTTTCTGTGTTTCTATCCCCTGCAGCTCTCATCTGTGACAGCCGTCAGCCAACTACGCCTCGGCTGACCCTCTTTCCTCTCGTCTCTGCTTATCCTTGTCACCCTCCAGCTCCTGTGAAATGGTCAAAATGATGACACTCTCATTTCCGAATGTCACTCTTTTCTTTCCCCTTTCTTGCCCATCCCTGAATGGTCCTGAATAAAGGCAAAAACACAGTGCACGCCGAAAAGCTGAAACAGACCCAGAGAATGCCGGTCTGTGCAGAGAGAAATGCCTTTGACACTTCGAGTCTGATTATGACTCTTCTTCAGAACCCTGCTGCCCCTTGGCTTGCTTGGCCACTTCAGAAGGCATTTAAGAGTTGATTATGTCCTGTGTCTGCAGTCACGTGTAGACCTAAAGAACGGCAGATTTCCTTCCCTCCAGGACATTTGCGAACCAATCTGGGACTTCCCTGAGCATGGATGACGACTCCAGTCACCATTACGGAGGCTACCTTTCAATTCCAGATTCATGAATTAATTGAACTTGAATCTTCACAAGCTGTTGTGGGGTTTGAACCCGTTTTTCCTGGCAATTAGCCCGGAAATCCCGGTTTCTAGCCAAATGGCATCACTGGCATGTCACTGGCACCTGGAGTCTTCAGCACCTGAGCCTGCATGGTCAAGAAATATTGCAAAAGGTTGTGCGAATGCACGCCTGTTGTGCGCACTCAGGGCTAGGATGGGGTCAAGCGTAGTCGCCCCAGATTTTTGCAGGTGCTGCTGTACCTTGGGAGATCTGTCTGTGGACTTTGTCTGCAATTTCAAAGCCTTTCAAGGCAGTGCGGGCCAGACAGACTCGCGAGACCATGAAAGGGAGTCGGTATTGTTCGAGAAGGCATGATGGTAAATTTTCCCCTCACAGTCATCAGGACACAATGGCAAGAATACCAATGGCAAGAACGGCAGCGTGGGCCAGACAGACTTGCAACACCGTGAAAGGGAGTCGGTATTGTTCGAGAAGAAGGCATGATGGTAAATTTTCCCCTCAAAGTCATCAGGACACAATGGCAAGAATACCAATGTCAAGAGCGGCAGTGTGGGCCAGACAGACTTGCAACACCGTGAAAGGGAGTCGGTATTGTTCGAGAAGAAGGCATGATGGTAAATTTTCCCCTCAAAGTCATCAGGACACAATGGCAAGAATACCAATGTCAAGAGCGGCAGTGTGGGCCAGACAGACTTGCAACACCGTGAAAGGGAGTTGGTATTGTTCAAGAAGAAGGCATGATGGTAAATTTTCCCTCAAAGTCATCAGGACACAATTGCAAGAATACCAAGGGGGAACAACAATTTACACAGCAGAGAAAAGAGTGCTGGGTAGTTGCCAAATGGAGACTAAGTGGTGGAGGCGTGGCCAGGACAACGGACAGACACACCGTTGTGTAAATTGAAACCAGGCCAACAAAACAAAAAACTTTCCAGCTTCCAGTCTTCTGAATTCCGGGGAAAACAATTGTGTCCAGAATCTGATGTTGGACATGGGAAAGACATGTCGCACGCAGCAGGGTGGATTTCCAATGATAAACACCTCGATGCTGGATGAGTTGTCTTGGGAGAGGACAAGCCCATTGGGTTGTCTTTCCTGCCAACAGATTCGGTGAATCTTGCCCAGGGATTTCCGCCAGCACTGCTCTGGTTGAATCTCCCAGCACTCTCTGTCGGCAGAGTGCGGTGGGGTGGGGGTGGGGTGCGGGGATTGACATTACATGAGCCATTGGGTTCAGAAACTTTGAATGGAAGGTGATGTGGGCTAAGCACAGCCCACTTGTCATTTCCACTGTGACGTTTTAGTAAAACAAAGACAAGACATGTACAATTAAAAGTAGGGCCTTGGGTAGTTCAGTGTGACCTAGGGGCTCAGGTACATAGTTCTTTGAAGTTTGCGTCACACATAGACAGGGGGTTTAAGAAGGCGTTTAGCACATTCGCCTTCATTGCTCAGACCTTTGATCTAGGAGTTGGGGACGCCATGTTGAAGTTGTACAGGAAGTAGGTGAGACCTCTTCTGGAGCACTGTGCCCAGTTCTGGTCTCTCTGCTATAGGAAGGATTTAATTAAACTGGACAGGATTCAGAAGAATTTACCCGGGTGTTGCCGGGAATGGAGGGGTTTGAGTTATAAGGAGAAGCTGGGACTTTTTTCACCGGAACGTAGCAGTTTGAAGGGTGACCTTATAGAGGTTTATAAAATCATGCAAATTCTCAATCAGGTTGAATGGCAGGTGTCCTTTCCCGAGAGTGTGGAATTTCAAGACCAGAGAGCATATTTTTATAGTGGAAAGGAGAAAGATTTATAAGAGACACGAGGGGGTAACTTCTTTACGCAGAGAGTGGCTTGTGTGTGGAATGAACTTCCAGAGGAAGTGATGGATGTGGGTACAGTTACAATGTTTAAAAGATATTTGGATAAGTACATGAATAGAAAAGGTTTGGGGGGATATGGGCCAGGTGCAGGGAGGTGGGGACTAGTTTAGTTTGGGATTATGGTCAGCATGGACTGGTTGGACTGAAGACGCTGTCACCGTGCCTAATGGCTGTATGTCTCGATGGCGCTTCAGAGACCCATTCTCAGAAACATGCCCCTTTTATCCCAACAGTCAACATATATCAGAGTCTCCACATAACAGTGAAACACATAGACAGTGCAGCAATGCCAAAGCAGCGAAAAAGATCATTTCTTGAGGACTCAGAAATGTTAACACAGCAATTAACCCGCTCACTTAAGCAAAAGAATGAAAACACTTCATAACACTGCAGACATTAGATGCTGCCTCTGCTATTTCAACAAACAGAGCTGCCATTTCTTCCGAGTGGGGTTCTAACTTCTTAATATGGGAATATATCATGTCGTTCCTCCTCCCTGCCATGGTTAATTGCCACATCAGTTTGATGGTCTGAACTTCAGTGCACAAGAGGCAAAAAAAAACAAAAATATGCAACAGACCACTACCTCAGCACAAGTCTTTTGTCAGTGGGTCCTCGAAATGTTTATGTCTTCCTGTTTGTCGAGTCAATTTATAACTTATTAGGATTCTCTCTGTTGATTCAGAGAATAGAAGTTAATTATCTATTCATGTGTAAAATACTATTTGAAAAATCCATTTAGATTCTACCCACTCCTAGAGTGACTCCCTACGGTCCTTTGAGGTGGGGGTGGGGTTCAGAGTTAACCAAATCACTGTGAGTTTGGAATCACACGTAAGCCAGACCAAGAAAAGGGCAGAAGATGGTTCTCGGTTTAAGCCAAGGGGGTGGGGGGTAAGATTTAAAAAGGGAGCTGAGGGGTAACTTTTTCACGCGAGAGGGTGTTGTGTGTGCGGAACGAGCTGCCAGAGGAGGTGGTGGAGGCTGGTACAGTTACAACATTTAAAAGGTGCCTGGATGGGGTTATGATTAGTAAGGGGTTTGGAGGGATGGGGTCCAAATGCTGGCAGATGGGATGAGGTCAGACTGGGAGGTGGACGAGTCGGACTAAGGGGTGTGTTTCCACGCTGCTATGTGAACAAGATGGGGCTTTTTTTGAAAAAAAGAATGACAATCCCGCTGTAATGATCACCCTTATTGTTAAATGGTTCAAGAAAAACACATTAGTCGAATATAAATTATCCACCTCCCGTTATTTGGAGGGACGGGCGCCAAGTGCAGGCACGTGAGAATAGTTTATTTTGGGATTATGGACTGGTTGGATCGGAGGGTATGTTCCAATGCTGCATGACTCTATGAAGGGACTCGAACCCAATCCCTGGGAGCAATATCTCGATAAATAAAGAGCAGCATAATCACACGGTCTTACCTTGAGCACCTTGCCAAAGGCCCCGTCTCCCAGCTCTCCGATTACTCTCCAGACACTTTCAGGATCCACATCTCTCCTGACGTGCTGGTACTGCTTCGCCTTCTTCTTTTCCGTTCCCAGTCTGAAAAGTTTCATGAAACTCAAGAAGGACATCTCTCCCCTCTCTCTGCCGCCCCGCCCCTCAATGTCAGGAACGAGAAACCGCGAGGGAGAGAGCTCCCGAATCAAACCATGCAGTTAAACCGTGATCGGGGTGCTCTCAGCTCCCTTTAGCACGGGCCAGGGCTGCCCCTGGTTGGAGAAAAACGTGCTCTAAAGGCTTCTGGAAAGCGCAGAAACACATCTTAGCAGATTGTCACTTGCCGAGCATACTGCAGGGGCCTTTCGTGCGTTGCTGCCAGAAGTCCCTAACAGCAGGTTGCATGTAGCCTGCCCTGTGGCCGGAAGAATTCAACTCATTGCAGACAGCGAGGGCGTTTGAACAGTATAAGCTTCCCCTCAGGCACCGTGCCAAAATCTACCAGCCTTGTCTTTCGCCTGATGTTCTCCAAACTGAGCCTCCGACCACCCCCCAACCCACCACATCCTGCCCCCGGGTTCGGTCAAGCTCACTTCAATGCCGATCCACTCCCGGCTTTTCCCGAAGTGGCCCCGCTTCCAGGGTTGACCCGGAGAGATGGTTCAGGGCGTTCTAAGCCTGGCAATGCGATTGAACGACGGTCCCTTCGGTGGGGTTTTTTTTTGCAGCGCCCACCTCTCACCAGAATGGGTGGGCGTTCTGGGGCTGGATGCACTTTTGAATGAGATACAACCTGTGGTCGACTTCCCAAGTGTCTCACAGCCTGGGAGAGGATAACGGGGGTTGACAGACAAACAGGGGGCACTTCGAGCCTGTTCAATCTGACCACTGATGCTTCCAAACATTTTGTCTTATGCTTTCAGCAGCTTGGCCTCCACAGCCTTGTGTGGGAAAAGAATTCTGCAGGTTGACTATATCCTCAGCGAAGAAATGTTTCATAGAATTCAGCAAGATTGGATGCTCCATTCGGAGCTCCTCTGCTCCACCTGTGCTTTTCCTCCTTTTTCCTTTCTTCTGACTTATTTTTCTCTTTCTCTCCCCTCTGCACTGCAGGTGGACACTGCGGCAAGTCCCCATATCAGCGAGCCCCAGAACACAGCGTGGGCTGCAAGCCCTGGAACACAGTGTGTGCCCAAACATGGCGAGCAGTGAATCCTGGAGCAGCGCATTGGCTGCGAGCCCCGGAGCAGCGCATGGTCCATGGGTCCCAGAGCAGCGCATCGGCTGCAAGCCCCGGAACAGCGCATGGTCCATGGGTCCCAGAGCAGCGTATCGGCTGCGAGCCCCGGAGCAGCGCATGGTCCATGGGTCCTGGAGCAGCACATCGGCTGCGAGCCCCGGAGCAGCGCATGGTCCATGGGTCCCGGAGCAGCGCATCAGCTGCGAGCCCCGGAGCAGCGCATCGGCTGCGAGCCCCGGAGCAGCGCATGGTCCATGGGTCCCAGAGCAGCGCATCAGCTGCGAGCCCCGGAGCAGCGCATGGTCCATGGATCTCGGAGCAGCGCATCGGCTGCAAGCCCCGGAGCAGCGCATGGTCCATGGATCTCGGAGCAGTGCGTGGGTCTTGGGCTGCAAACTCCGGAGCAGTGTGTGAGCGGCGAGCCCCAGAGCAGTGCGTGAGCAATGGAGGGGCTGTGTCCCAGAGCGATGGAGGGGCCGAGGTATGAATTCTAGCTCAGCGTGACTTACCCTGTTGCTACTGAGGAATGGACTGGAGGTTGGAGTGATGTGGGACAATTGCTGGACTTCAACCTGGCACCACATACTGAGCTGCTGTTATCGGACTGTAATTTAAAACCTTTTCTCTATGTTGCAACTACCTCTGTAAGTAATGATTATGGATTCTTTTAATCCTCTTCATGTGAGAACAATATACTTTGTAAGATTTGTACCTAGGTACTTAGAATAGTACCATGGATTCCCTGCAGTGTGTAAACAGGCCCTTCGGCCCAACAAGTCCACACTGACCTTTGCAGCATCCCACCCAGACCCATCCCCCTATAACCCACCTGAGCTATACATCCCCTGAACACTACAGGCAACTTAGCCAGGTACCCTAGCCTGCACATCTCTGGACTGTGGGAGGAAACCGGAGCACCTGGAGGAAACCCACACAGACACGGGGAGAATGTGCAAACTCCACATAGACAGTCGCCCGAGGCTGGAATCAAACCTGGGTCCCTGGCACAGTGAAGCAGCAGCGCTAACCACTGAGCCACCATGTCGCCCCTTACTTGCACCTACGATGGCACCATTAAAAGGCAGCATTGTAAAAATGTTTCACTGCACTCCTATACTTCTTAATTGTAGTACAAGTGACAATAATGGATATTTTATTCTATTCTATAGTGTGGAAGTAGGTCATTCAGACCATCGAGTCCTCACTAACCCTCTGAAGAGTATCCCACTCAGTCCCAACCCCCTACTCTATCCCTGTAACCCTGCATATCCCACGGCCAATCCATCTAACCTTCACATCCCTTGACACGTGGGCAATTTAGTATGACCAATCCACCCTAACCTGCGCATCTTTGGACTTTGGGAGGAAACCGGAGCACCCGGAGGAAGCCCACGCAGATAGTCACCCAAGAGGGGAAGTAAACCCGGGTCCCTGGGAGGCAGCGGTGCTAACCACTGAGCCAACTTACTGTCCATAATTTAATTCCATTCTATCTTAGTTTCCTCATCTTAGTCCTACCCCATATCGTGAGACTTCATCCCCCCTGCCCCGGTTCTAGACTCCTCTCAACCAGGAGAAGCATCCTCCCTCCGCTGAGTCTGTTCAGCTCTGTTAGAATGTTGTATGCTTCAATCAGATGCCCCTCTCGATCTTCTAAACTCGAGTGAACACAGGACCAATGTCACCTCATAGGACAGTCCTGCCATCTCGGGTATCACACTCCCTCTGTGGCAAGCAGGGAACCAAAAGCCGCACACCATATCCCAGGTATAAGTGCAGTCAGATGTCCCCACATCTGAGCGTAAATCTCTTTGACCAGGTTTCAGTGGCTAACGTAAGGTCGCATGTTGATTATTCTGACCAAGCTAACTGATGGTATAACGACGGCATGGGCAGGCGAGTAGCGGGGAGGACACAGAGGGTCTGCAAAGGCATATCAATGCGTTTAGTGAACAGGCAAATGTCTGACAAATGCTTGAAAACTAGTCAAGATGTATAAGAAAGGTAGAATGTTATTCGAGTATAGGGGAATCTGCACAATTCCACATTGCTGAGGGATCTGGGCTGCTTTAGTAGTACTTTAGATAATGGAACCACTCCTCCATCACTCCTCTGAATTTCAGTTTCTGAATCTCCTGTTGGGAAATTACTCATTAAAATTATGAGCCATTATATTCAGGCATACTACAGTGTGGAAGCAGGCCATTTGGCCCATCTGACCCTCCAAAGAGCAACCCACCCTGTGCTATCCCTGCATTTCCCATGGCTAATTCACCCAGACTGCACAACCCTGAACACTACATGGCCAATTTGCTTAACCTGCACATGTTTGGACTGTGGGAGGAAACCAGAGACTCAGAGGAAACCCATGCAGACACGGGGAGAACGTGCAAACTCCACACAGTCGCCTGAGGGTGGAATCAGACCAGGTCCCTGGCGCTGTGAGGCATCAGTGCTAACCACTGAGCCACTCTAATAAGTGTCAGACACAGATCTTGTGGGAGAAAGCTGTGAGCAACGTTGAAAATTGTTGATATAACAAGGTGTAGAGCTGGATGAGGCCAAACAGTATCAGAGGAGCAGGAAAGCTGACGTTTCGGGTCGAGACCCTTCTTCATCCAGCTCTACACCTTGTTACCTCAGATTCTCCAGCATTGGCAGTTCCTACTATCTCTTGAAAATTGTCATTTTATTTTTGACAGGAGTTTAAAATGTTGTGTGCCAGAAGAGGTTCCTTTTGTACTCGTGAGAATTATTGCTGCATGTCTGAGAATGTTTCTTAATCATATATTGGTACGACAGAGAATTGGCTAATGGGCAGGATACACTGAGTGAGGATAAGGGGTTCTTTTTCAGGTTGACATCTGGAACCAGTGCATTTCTACAGAGATCATTGTTGGGACCACAACTGTTTACAATGCATATTAATGATTAATGAGGAGAACAAATTCATTTAGCTTACCCTGTAACAGTTCTGGGATTGCATCTGTAAATCACACTTGACAAGCACTTTGGCAACTTAATACAACCTCCTGTCTCACTTTCTGCAGTGGGTAGCACTCTGGCTTCTGAATTGAAAATCCATCGGCTCGTGTCATCAAAACTGACACTCAAGGCATTGACAGCTCATGGTATGACTGTAAGAAACTGCAGAGAGTTGTGATCACAGCCCAGTCCATCCCGCAAGCCAGCCCTCCATTCACAGACTCCATCTGCACTACTCTCTGTTTCAGAAAGGCGGCCAACATCACCAAAGACCCATCCCACCCCTGGTTATAATCTCTTCCACCAGGCAGAAGATACAGAAGCTTAAACACACATACCAACCAGTTCAAGAACAGCATCTTCCCCGTTGTTATTAGACCTCTGAATGGACCTCCTCAAATTTCAAATGTAATATTGACCTCGCTCTTTGTCCACCTTCTCTACACATTGTAACTTTGTATTCCTCACTGCTCGATCACCCTATGCTCTTTGTATGTCATGATCTGTCTGTATTGCATACAAAACAAAACTTTTCCCTGAACCTCAGTACATGAGATAATAATAAGTCAAATAATATTATGGGGAACATGTTCATGTGGAGAGAGGAGGTCTGGCTAACCAACAAGAAACAGAAAAATCATAACAAAAGGGTTGTTTTCGGGGTGCCACACTGTTAGGTATTGGAAAGATCATGGTAAGTATCTCTGGACTGTTAACAGGTTCAAATCCCACTGCAGCAGTTGGCGGAATTTTAATTCATTATGAAATCTATGGGATTGTCTGCCAAACTGAGTAGCGGAGGCTGGATCATTGAATACATTGATTTGATCAACAACAGCATCAAGCCTTATGGGGATAGGCAGGAATGTGGAGTTGAGATAACAACCAGATCAGCTGTAATCTTATGAAACCTGGCTCACTGATGCCCTTTAGGGAAGGAAATCTGCTGTCCTTACCCAGTCTGGCCTACACGTGACTCCAGACAGACAAGCGATATGGTGGGCTGAACTAGCTGAAGGTGTAACGACGACATGGGGATGCAAGTTGAGGGGAGGACACAGACAGCCTGTAAAAGGGATATCAATATGTTAAGGGAATGGGCAAATGCCTGACAGATGGAGAATAATGCCTGAAAATGTGACAAGAATAGTAAAGATAGACTGTTGTTCAAACAGAGGGAATCTATACAATTCCACAGTCCCAAGGGACCTCCTTGTACAGGAATCACAAAAAAATTAATAATCAGGTTCAGTGAGGGGTTAGGGAGGCAATTGGAAGGTTGACTTTCTTTGCAAAGGGAGATGGAACATGAAATAAGGAAATAGTGTGACAGGTGCTGGTGAGACCATAGCTAGGGTATTGTTTACGGTTCTTTGCACTTAAGGAGACATCTCCTCGCATTAGAAACAGTTCTGGGAAAATTTGCTTGGCTGATTGCTGAGATAAAGGGATTTAACTCGTTAAAATTCAACGATTGTATAGTTGGAGTTTAGAAGACTGCTAGGTGATCTCATGGAAGCTTGTAAGATTCTGAAGGGGAGATGCCTGAGAGGAAATGTTCCTTACGGGAAATACAATGTAGAACACCAGCTTGGGAATAAGAGGGCTTCCATTTAAGGCAGAGATGAGGGGGAATTTCTACATAGGGTGTTTCTAATCTATGGAACTCTCTTCCAAACTGAGTGGAGGAGGCTAGATCATTGAATAAAGTCAAGGCTGATTCGATTGATAACAGAATCAAGGCTTTACTGGGGTAGGCAGGAATGTGGAGTCAAGATAACAAACAGATCAGCCATGATTTTATAGAGGAACACTCAACAGGTAAAGTTACCTACACAGTCATATAGATCTACAGCTCAGAGTGTGGTCCTTCAGTCCCTCATACCCATGCTGGTCAAAAACACTGCCCTAACTATTCTACTCCCACTCCTAGTTCTTATGATCAGGGAATGGTGTACTGTCAGCAGTTCATCTTTTGAACAAGATGTGAAACCAAGATCCCATTCCTCCTTCTAGGTGAAGAGTGAAGACCCTACAGCAAACCAGGCGCTCCGGTTTCCTCCCAAGTCTAACAATGTGCAGGCTCAATGGATTGGCTATGCTAAATTGCCCACAGTGTCTAGGGTGGAAAATGCAGGGATAGGTCTGGGTGGGATGCTCTTCAGAGGGTCAGTGGACTTGATGGGGCCAAATGGCCTGCTTCTATGCTGTATGGATTCTATGAAAACTGGAAGAGCAGGGGAGTACTGGCACATAATTCTTTCTCCAATATGGGCGAAATGGCTCCCTTTTGTAAAGGCACAAGGGGGAAGGCAGAAGGATAATATCAGAAATGTGTGACTATGAATATCAGGAAAGGGTTGGCAGTGTGGTTGTCCATCCTCTTGAAAACCAAAGACAGAGGGGTGATCCCATGACAGGGCAAGGCAAGTGCAAATCTCCCTTGTGGAACAGGAGCAACATTCCATACACTCCACGTTGCCAGAAGCCATCACAACAGACTGGAGTATCTCATTACCTGTGCCCTCACCGGTATGTAGCCCCAGCACACCTCTTCTGGGGCTTTGAAAGAACCCTACAATTTAATTACAGAATCTACAGCAAGAGGCCGTTCTCTTTACTCCTGTCGGCTCGTCGAAAAACAAGTGTTCAATTTACTCCCTGAAAATTAGTTCAAGTACACCTCCTTCTGAAACCCCTTCGCAATCTGCCTCTGCATCCTTTCAACTGTGCTAAAGAAATGCTCATCGTTAGTTTTACTACCAATTATTTAAAATTTAGTTAACACCCGACTGTCCACTTAATCAGATTTCTTCAATATTTTGAGGTTATCCACCTCCAATCTCTGCATTATTTAATTCCTACCATTCCAGGCATCCTCCGGCTAAATCTTCTCTCTACCGATGCTGAAACTTTAGCATTCTTTCAGACAGGTAGTGCCCAGATTTGTACATGGCGGAGGCGTAAGCAGAAGTGTGCAATATCTTTGAACAACTTCCTTCCATCTCAATTCCATTCCATGTCTTTGTTAATTACCTTGTCAATGCTGCCTTTAAGGATATGTGATTGTACATTACTCTGCTTTCCCTGGGAACAGATCATTTCAGGTACGATATATAAGAGATCACATTTTTAAGAATCCTGGATAGCGTAGTGAACACACTGCGGTAGACTGCACACTGACGTTTGAGGGACAGTATTCGGCTCTCAAACCAGTGTCCTCAACTTCAATAATTACAGAAGAAGAGTTCTCTAAAGCAAACTGGGAAAATGGACAAAGGAAAAAGTTAGCAGATATACAACTGCAGAAATTTAAGCAGATCTTACATACAACTCAGCAAAATTTTACTCTGGTCAAAAGTTCAGAGGGAAAAAATAATGTAACAGATGGAATTCAATCCAAATAAGTGAAAAGTGTAACAAATGGAGGTAGAACTTATACAGTTAAAGGTAGGGCTTTGGGAAGTGTTGTAGAGCAGAGGAACCTGGGGGTTCAGATATATAATTCTTTGAAGTTTGCGTCACGTACAGACAGGGTAATTAATTAAAAAGGCATTTAACACACTTGTCTTCATTACTCAGTCTCTTGAGTATAGGAGTCAGGACATCATCTTGAGGTTGTATAGGACATTAATGAGGCCACTTCTGGAATACTGTGTCCAGTTCTGTTTGCTCACTCATGGGAAGGATGTAATTAAACTGAAGAAATTTACCAGGATGTTGCCGGGTATGGAGGGTTTGAGGAATAAAGAAAGGCTGGGACTTTTTTCACTGGAGCATAGGAGGTTGAGGGATGACTTTATAGAAGTTTATAAAATCATGAGGCCTGTAGATAGGGGTACTGTGGGTGTCTTTTCTCTAGGGTGGTGGATTTCAAGACTGGAGGGCATGAGAGAGGCGAGCGATTTAAAAAAGATGAGACAATGAGTTCATGTGTGGAAGAACTTCCTGAGAAAGTGGTGGATGCAGTTACAATTACAACATTTAAAAGACACTTGGATAAGTACATAAATAAGAAATGTTTGGAGGGATATGGGCCAAACACAGGCAGGTGGGACATGTTTAGTTTGGGATTATGTTCAGCATGGACTGGTTGAACTGAAGGGTCTGTTTCTGAGTTGTATGACCCTATAAAAAAGGACTCAATGAGAAGGATGAACAACCCATGGTTAACAGAGACGGATCAGGAGAGTACCCAATCAAAAGCTAAGGCACTAAAGCAGCAAAAATCAGATAGTAGGTCAAAGTTTGATAGTCTTGTTTCAGGAACAAGCAACAAGAAAGGTGACAAGAAAGCCAGCAAAAAGAGGGAGGGAAATGATTTATGCAATTGTTAAGAAATATAAAAACAAAAAACCTTGTATGGGTAGATGAAATGGAAGAAAATTTGGGTGGCAAGTTGGCTCAGTGGTTAGCACTGCAGCCTCACAGCACCAAGGACCTGGGTTTGATTCCATCCTTGGGCCACTGTCCATGTGGAGTTTGCACATTCTCCCCGTGTCTCCATGTGTTTCCTCCAAGTGCTCCAGTTTCCTCCCACAGTACAAAGATATGCAGATTGGATGTACTGGCCATGCTAAATTACCCATAATGCTCAGGGTCACATAGGTTAGCCATGGGAAATGCAGGGTTACAAGGTTAGGGCAACAGGATGCTCTTTGCAGGGTCAGTGTGGACTTGATGGGCTCATAGCCTGTTTCCACACTGTGGTGATACTATGAGAGAAGCTTAAAGTAAGGATGGGACCCTTGGAAGATGCAAATTAATAATGGGAAGTAGGTAAATGGCAGAAAACAAGCTAATATACAGCATTGGTGTTCACAGTGGAGGACAGTTAACAGGAATACAGATAAGCAAGGTGATGATGGGAGAAAGCTCTTGCCACAGTCTCTATCGTAAGGGACAAATTATCTGACAACCTAAAGACAGAGAAATCGCCAGGAACCAATAACCTGCATCCAACAACTTTAAAGGAAGCTTCCACAGAGTCAGAGGAGGCACTGATTAAAACATTCCAGAGTTCACCGGTCTCAGGAGGGTTCCAGCAGGCTGAAAAACTGCTAATGTGGCATCTCTGATCAAGAAGCTGGCGGGGGTGGGGAAGACAGACAGACAGTAAGCAGGACATCACAGGCCTAACATCTGTCATTGGCAATATGTTCGTAGTCCTTAAGGAAGATACAGCAGGACATTTGGAAAAGCTTAACAAAAGTAAAACAAAGTTAGTGTGGTTTGGTGAAAGGGAGATCATACACAACAAATTGCTAGAGTTCTTACAAGCCTATTACAAGTGATGGTAATAACGGGGTAGGTAGATGTAGCATACTTGCATTTCTAGAAGGCATTCAATAAGGTGCCACGAGAGATGATTGCACAAGAGCTCACTCTCAGTACTGGGGGCAACGTATTAGCATGGATTGAGGACTGGCTAACACTGAGAAGACAAGAGAGTCTGGATTAAAAAGTCAGGTACCACATAAATTACCCGTAGGTCATCATTTGGAAGTAAGGAAAACTCAAACCAAAATACAAATACATTTTTATTAACCTGGGCTGCATAAAGATATAGTTGAATTTTGCTAGACATGTCTCTCATAATTGGAAAACTTCAAGCAGTGATGAAATGAGCACTCTTAATACCCGATCCCATGTTTGTGGAACCTTTTACAAGAGTTTTAATTGATTATGTGAAACCCTGACCTAAAACAAAAGGTGGGAATCAGTATTTGTTGACCATAATGGATGTGTCTACTAGATTTCCAGAGGCCATTCCATTATGCAGTATCACACCTAAAGGTATTGTGGAAGAGTTACCTAATTTTTTTAAAACTAGAAACAGACTACTGACAGAGATACAATCAGATCAAAGCTCAAAAGCTATATTAAAATTATTCTAGAAAGTTATGGATATCTTAGGCATAAAACAATGCAAACCCAATGTGTATCATCTGGAATCACAGGGAACATGAGAATGGCGGCCTCAAACTTTAAAGACCATGTTGAGGCCATATAGTCATGACTGTTCTTAGGACTGGGGTGAAGGCATTCTATTTGTACTTTTGGTAATTAGGGATACACCTAATGAATCAACCAAGCTCAGTCCATTTGAATTAGTATTTTTTGGGCATGGTGTGAGAAGACCACTGAAATTAATTAAGGAGAAATTGGTGAGTCAAAGTTCAGAGACCACCATATTTGGACTATGTATCATACTTTAGGGAAAAACGAAATAGAGCGGATGAGTTGACAAGATTGAAACTCGCACAGCATGTGATGGAGCAGGGAGCAGAGAAGAAATCAATAATTTGCAATTTTGCTTGTGGAAATAAAGTGTCAGTGTTACTGGCAGTGGTGGGTGAATCTTTAAAAGCAAGGTTTAGTGCGCCTTATCAAATTGAAAGGAAATTGAATGAGGTGAACTATTTGATAAGAATGCCGGATAGAAAGAAATCATACAAAGTGTGTCATGTGAATTTGTTCAAGGTATTTTGAGAGGGAAGGCAAACAAAAGGAGAATGTGTCGTATCTAGTAGCGCACAGAGTAAAGAACCAAGTTCAGATGATTCTGAATTGGGTATTCCCCAAACTAAATTGGACAATCAGAAAGTTGTCAAAGATTGGGATAAATTAATGAGTTATCTTCCAGAGGGATCTCAAAGTTATTACATTCACATGGGGAGATACATGGGAATAAGCTGGGAAGTACTAATGATGCATGACAGATACAGGAAATGCTGTTCCAATTAAGCAACATCCTGAGAGACCTAACCCTCATAAGTCGGCATAGATTCAAAAAGAGATTGAATGCGTGCAACAAAATCAAATTCAGCTGCAGAGACTGGAGCTCACCCATAGTAATGGTGCCAAACCTAGATGATACCCAATGATTATGTGTGGATTAGTGGAAAATCAATGCAGTTTATAAAGTCTGATTCCTATCCTATTCCATGTTTGGAGCACTGTATAGAGAAGATGGGACAAGCAATTTATATTTCTAAGTTGGACTTACTCAGAGGACATTGGCAGGTGCCTTCATCCCAGAGTAAAAGGAATTTTGGCTTTCGTGATGCCAAATGGACCATGCCAGTTTAAAGTCATGCCTTTTGGTATGAAAAATGCACCAGCCACATTTGAAAGACTAACTGATAGTCATTTTGGGATGACTCAATTGTGTGGTGCACATCAATGATCAGGTGATCATTTGTCACACATAAATGGCGGGTGGACTCGATGGGCTGAATGGCCTTACTTCCACTCCTCTGTCTTATGGGACATTTTGAGCATCCACAGGAATTGTTCAATTGACTTCGGGAGGTGGGCTTGGAATGAGTTCGCAAAAGCCCAAGTCATGTTGGCCATATCATTAGACATTGAAAGAAGGCCCCATGGGATGTGAAAACAAAGGTTGTTGGGGAGTTTCCCTGATCATCAGGGAAGAGGGAAGTACTACAATTCCTGGGACTGACGGGGATTTATCTGAAGCTTGTAATGAATTTTAGAAGTATGGTTGCTCCACTGACCGACTTACTGAAGAAGTGCAAAAAAATTCAATGGAAAGAGGACTGTCAGCAGGCATTTGAAAGCCTGAAAGCTGTGTTAACCCCTACCCCAGTGTTAGCCACACCTAATTATGCAAAACCATTCAAGGTGGCTATCAATGCGAATAATATGGTTGTTGGTGCTGTACTTCTGCAAGATACAAAGACCCCTTGAGTATTTTTCCAGGAAACCAAATCATCATTAATAGAAATATTCCATGACTGAGGAGACCTTGAGTTTGATGTCGGTGTTGCAATATTTCAACATTTATATTCCCAATAACGTGAGACAATTGTATATACCGACCATAGACCCTTTAAGTTTAGATGGAGCTTATTATTACAGCCATTCTATTTGAAAATTATACACGTCACAGGATGAGGGAACCTAATTGCTTACATATTGTTGTGACTTTGGTAGGCTCAGTGGTGGGAAAAACAGACTGAGTTGGACTATAGTAGCGCATGTCTGCATACTTAGAGTCAATGTATATGTATTGTAGTGTACCTGTGTAAGAAGGCAGGTGCAGTGGTAGTATAGCTTTTAAAGGTACATTTTATCCTGGCTTTTATTTCAAAGAGAGATTTAAAGACAGAGGTGCAGAGCTGTCTATTTGAATCCAATAAACAGCATATAAGACCTTGTTTTTTTTTTAAATGTTGGAACAACAGAAGCAGCCTGAATGGGTGGGGGAGGTCAAGCTCCCACAGAACCAGGCTTTTTAGTTTTAGCTTTCAGTAGCGGCTCCTGAAGCTGGATATGGAAACTGTTTTTCCTCTCTCTCTTACAGCTGACAGGTGGGGTTCTCTTCCTGCTGCTAGAATTGCTTGTGAGACAATCTGTTTTGCCTTTACCAAGGGCGTGTTTATGGGATGTTACTATATTACAACAGTTACTGTTTAGTTGTTATTATTCCGTTAAATTTTCCAACAGAGTTAAGTGATTCCAATTTCTTCTTTCTTTTGTTGAAGTTTAACTAGTGTTTGAATAAAGTGTTTTCCTTCCAGTTTAGTAGTTTGTCCAATTGAATTGCATCCAGAGCCAACCCCTTTAAAATGAGGAAAAAGTTGGGGTCTCTGGTATCTTAATATATGCTGAGGGGGGTTTGGTCTGGTCCGAAACAATGAAAAGAATATCTGAGCCTTTATCATCACTATGAACGGCCCAAAATATGCGCACGTAATAGGTGCATGATGCCCATCAATTCAGAGCCTCTGAGTAATGTAAAACACATACCAACCTGACGTTGCCTGCCCCCCTTCAAAAGATATTTTTTCACATTTTATCTGCACTAATTACACTTACTGTATTGTCTGGCAGTGTCTTTGGAGGAGAAAACAGAGTTACCATTCTGGGTCCCCCGAGGAAGGGTCAACAGACCTGAAACGTTAACTTTTTTCCTCCGCAGATGCCTCCAGACCTGCTCAGCTTTTCCAGCAACTTCTGTTTTTGTTCCTGATTTACAGCATCTGCAGTTCTTTTGGTTTTTACTTACTGTATTGTTCCCATTTCACCTACACCGCGAAGTCTTACTGTCCTCACCTGTACTGCTCAATTGCCACTCCACAGACATTGTGTTACCTGTGAACTTTACCTCCATGTGAGTCAGCACACAACAGTCAGACCCCAGATAATGATTAAATTCTTCCTTTAATTGGACATTGCACACAGACAGTCCCATACAGGAAAACTTCACAGTTAAACCAACTCCAGACTGGAGATGAACAAAAGGCGAAAAGGCTTCACAGCACATTGGTCAGGCAGCACTCTTAATGAAATCACACACTTACATCTCGTGTTACACAAAAGACAGATGCACTTTTTCGGTCTTGGCTTCTGTTTGTGGGGAGGGGTGATATTCTCATCAAACTGCAAAATTACATTTCTGAAGGCAGGTGGTTCAGACGTGACATGAAGCAGCTATGGTCAGCAACAGTGCAGATCAGAAAAAGCACCTCACTCATCTCGCAGCCTCTTGACCACAGCTCACGTAAAACCACAGAATCAGCTTCTACCTGACAGAAATTAAGCAGTGGCAAATTCAAATCCTTGCAGAATCAAGAATGTAATTGCAATCACTTCTGTGAAATTTGTCCAAAAATCACTGGATAAAGGCTAAGGAAATCAAGACTGATGCCTGGACAGCGCAAGGTCTAATGGTCCAACAGACAAGTGTACCATTATTACAGGCTTGTTAATATCATCACAGACATGTCCCCAAAGCTTTTCCTCTTACACTCATTAAGGTCAAACTTCAAGCAATTGCCACAATTTATACCACAGGAGTAAACAGTCCTGACTGACAAAGTCAAAAAGCTTCAGTGACTTCTTCTCTCTTTTCAGTAAAAGCTCTACTTTGTCTGTCAAGGTATGATGACAGGGTAATGCTCCCTTTACCATTATATTTTCCAGGTGCACTCAATGAACAGACTTCAATGGTTAGTTGTCACAATCTGAATCAGAAACTTCTGAATGGCAGGCTTTATTTGAGGGCTCAAAACATCACAAACGTGGGGGTGGGAAATCCCACAGACAGATGACGGTCTTGCGAGGATTCTGCTTCCTGTGTAAACTGTTGTGTGTTTGGCATCTGTCTCCTTTAGGCAGGTACTGTAATGGGATTCAAAGAACTGCCACGCTCTACCGGGAACAGCACGGCAGGTTATTGAGCATATGAGAGTAAATCTGGGTCACCACCTGTGTACCAGCTTAACACCCTTAACACTCCCATCCTCCAGCCATCGCCCATCTCAGAAATGACCACAATGCACAGAAGTTGGTGAAAGATGCAACTCATAGCGACCTCGAATGGAGTTATACTTCCTGTCCATTCCACGGTGTACAAGATCGTGCAGAAAACTGACTGTTAGCACAGCGGCAGTCGTGAGAAACACTTCAGAATCTGACTCTGCCATCAGCTCTGTCAGCATATCACCTTCAGTGTGCTTCCTGTGCACACCACAATGAGAGGATCAATATATCTGAGACAGACAGAGGCAAAATTCAGAGTGAGTCCTATGCTGTGACTCAGTTGCCGGCTTTTCTTTACTCAAAGTCAGAAAAACCGGTGGTGCAGCCGGGGTGGGGGGGGGGGGGGAGAGAGACAGAAAACGTCCTAAGTTCCACCAAATGGGGAGCTTACAACATTTCTGCTGGCAGTCAGCCAACTCCTCAAACAAAAGCCAAATCAGGAGGACTGCCCGCAAAAACAGCAACAGGGAATCTTTTCCTTATTAAGCTCAAGGAACCTTGGAGCTTTCAAAACCTGATGTCTCCAACTGAGATTCTGATTTGCAATTCCGTGACCCACGAGTCCAAAATCAATTTCTTTCAAACAAAAGACTTCAGCACTCTTTACATTTACAATTTGTGACTGAGCGGAATCTGGAAGGGGGAAGGTTACGGGTGCCCAGCACTTAAACAATCGGGAGCTTGCCATTTTTAGTATCTGACAACACAAGGATCAAGATGCTGACAGAAGGTTTAAACCAACAATCCTCTTCAAAGACGTTATCCAATGGAGAAGGAAACCAAGGCACAGTGGAAATGGCTGGAGTTGAAACACATTCCAGTTCACCGAACCGTTCTGCTGTGGTTGACGTGAAATTGAGCCCCAGATCCGTCCGCAACAGTGACTGGAAGGAGCAGACTGACAGCCGAGCGACAGTATGTATAGAAATCTGAGGTGAAAAGATCACAGCTTTCTACAGTCAGCTTGCCCAACGAGCCAAGTCAGGCAGTCCCAGTGCCGCACAAACTGGCTTTAAATCCCCATGCGTACATTTCCACCAGCTTGGGTTGCAGAAGGGAGGCAAGGACTGGCTGAGCAGGAGGGTTGTAGCTTCTGGTTATCATCCAACGACTTGGGCTATTGCTGCTGAGAGTTTCATCGCTGAGCAACACCGGGCGCTTTACCAAATGAGTAACACTCAAAGACCTGACCCAACCCCACTGTGGTCTCACTGACCCATTTCTGAATGGGAAGGGCACTGCTGTGAGCTCCTTTGTTCTCAAGTCTGTGACTGGGATCAGTCTCCTGTGCTGGAATGAGGTGGGGTTGCTAGGGAATTTGGGGGGAGGAGTGGGGGTGGAGGGGGTGTGGAGTTTGGTTTGCCGTGATATCCCTGCTTCAGTGCAGCGCCTCTCTTCCTCTGCGAAGAATAAACAATTACCTAGCTTTGTTATGCGAGGCGCTGTCTCACTTGGCTATGGACATCAGTGACTCCTTCAGCGTCCGTGTCATGCTGGGAATGAGAACGGCGTGATCGTCCACACACTTGCTGACACACGAGTCCGCTTTCAGCCTGACGTCGGGCTCTTTGACTCCGGAGTTGAAGGCATCCTTGGCTCGGTCATTGCAGTCCATCATGCAGCGCTGCAGCCGATTCTGGAACGACAGCAAATTTAAAAGAAAAAGCATGGTGTGAGAACCCTTTCATCAGTAAAGAGGAACACTCCTGTCCAGACACCTAGGCTGCCATCGAGCACACCTGGAACAGAGATGGGGAAAGAAAAACTCCAATACTTGACAGCCCATCTACTGCCTTCAACATTCACTTCCTCTATCAGTGACGCACAGTGTGCACTGTCTATGAGAGGCACTGCTCCTGATGACAGCTCTTTCCAAACCTGCAATCCTCTAGAAGGACAAGGGCCACATGGCAACACCATGCTGGCACTGGCCTCGCCACTGACGCCCACAGGCCAATGAAACAGCATCTAATAACTGCAAAGTCTTCCAGTTGAGGACTTCAGTGAGGTGCCTAAACCAGTATGTTCATAAACAGCTTCTTTCCTGCTGTTATTAAACTCCTGAATGGATCTCTGAAATTTCAACTCCAACTTACTTTATGTGCACTTTCTTTTCAGCCATAATGTCGTATTCCTCTTTCTGTTCTATCACCTGATGATGTATATATGGTCTGATCTGCCTGTACTGCACAGAAAACAAAACTTTTCATTGTACCTAGGTACATGTGACAATAATAATTCAAATCAAAAAAGAAGCAAGGTTACATTTCAACTGTGTCTGGACCTGCACATTATCAGAAAGCCATTGCCATTACTGCAGCCTCTCTCTAAGTATTGCCTGCGATCTCTCCCTCCCTCCACCAAACCCTTCTCAAAAACACAGAAAAACTCTGCTCTTACAGTCAGCATGGCTTTGTGCATGGGAAATCGCATCTCACTAACTTGATTGAGTTTTTTTGAAGAAGTAACAAAGAGGATGAGGACAGAGCAGTGGACTACATGGACTTCAGTAAGGTGTTTGACAAGGTTCCTCACAGTAGACTCTATAGCAAGGTTACAGAATAGAGGGAGAACTAGCTATATGGATACAGAAGTGGCTTGAAGGTAGAATCCAGAAGATGGTGGTGGAGGGTTGCTTTTCAGACTAAGGCTTGTGACCAGCGGTGTGCCACAAGGATTGGTGCTGGATCCGAGATAATGGGAACTGCAGATGCTGCAGAATCCAAGATAATGAAGTGTGAAGCTGGATGATCACAGCAGGCCAAGCAGCATCTCAGGAGCACAAAAGCTGATGTTTCAGATGAAGGGTCTAGGCCCGAAACGTCAGCTTTTGCGCTCCTGAGATGCTGCTTGGCCTGCTGTGTTCATCCAGCTTCACACTTCATTATCTTGGTGCTGGATCCACTGCTTTTAGTCATTTATATAAATGATTTGGATGTCAACATAGGAGGTATAGTCAGTAAGTTTGCAGACGATACCACAATTAGAGGTGTAGTGGACAGCAAAGGTTACCTCAAAATACAACAGGACATCAATCAGATGGGCCCATGGGCTGAGGAATGGCCAATGGATTTTAATTAAGATAGATGTAAGGGTCTGCATTTTGGAAAGGTAGATCAGGGCAGGACCCGTACAATTAATGGTAAGGTCCTATGAATGTTGCTGAAAAAAAGAGACCTTGGAGTGCAGGTTTAGTTCCTTGAAAGTGGAGTCGCAGGTAGACAGGGTAGTGTAGAAGGTGTTTGGTATGCTTGCCTTCATTGGTCAGTGCAATGAGCACAGGAGTTGGGAGGGTCATGTTGCGATCGTACAGGACATTGGTTTGCCCAATTTTGGGAAACGATTCTGGTCTCCCTGCTATAGGAAGGATGTTGTGAATCTTAAAGGGGTTCAGAAAAGAATTACAAGGATGTTGCCAGGGGTTGGAGCTATATGGAGAGGCTGAAGAGACTTGAGCTGTTTTCCCGGAGTGTCGGAGGCTGAGGGGGTAAACTTATGAAGTTTACAAAATCATGAGGGGCATGGATGGGGAGAATAGGTGAAGTCTTTTAGCCAGGGTAGGGGAGTCCAAAACTACAAGGCATAGGTTTAAGGTGAGAGGAGAAAGATTTAAAAGGGACCCAAGGGGCAACTTTTTCACGCAGATGGTGGTGCATGTATGGAACAAGCTGGCAGAGGAAAATGGTGGAGGCTGGTACAATTACAGCATTGAAAAGACATCTGGATGGGTACATGAGGAGGAAGGGTTTAGAGGGATATGGGCCAAATGCTGGCAAATGGGACAGGTTTTTTTCAGGATACCTGGTCGGCACGGATGAGCTGGACTGAAGGGTCTGTTTCCACGTTGTTTATCTCTAGGTCTTTTATCAGAGCATCCAATTTACCTTCAAGTTATCACACTGAGCCCAAAGCATGTTCCTGCCTGGCTGGGCGTGTTTGTAGATTGCTGCCTACCTGGAACCTCTCCAGCTCCCCGGTGACGGTGGCCTGTGCCTGTGCCAAGGGTGCGTGGCAACGTTCAATACACTGATGTACCTCCTCCATGGAGGCATTGGCATTCTCGCAGCAGTCCGCACTGCACTGGAACATTTTCCCCTATGGAGGCAGTTTAAACACACCACCGTCAGACATGCCAATCTCCCTGTGCATTACAGCACTTAAAACACCACAGCGTAGAACAAATGCTTCATTCATTCATTGATCTCACCAGCCAACTATTCCTGCTTAAAAATCCCCATATAGGGGAGGACATCAATGGACAGGTCATCCAGAGGGGCCCAGGCTGATATCAATTCAAATTAATAAAAAACAAATTCTGGAACTGAAAGCTAGTCTCAGCAATGAAACAATCACGACTGTTGTACAAATTGGATTCACTTCAGGGGATGAAACTGGCCATGAAAACAGCGTAGCTCTCACCATGAAAGGGGTCCACGCAGGGCCACAGTTACAGAGCCACTTGAATCCAGAACAAGGAGCTCTTCCATCAAGGTTAAGAGTGGAAGCCATTTTGTAGCAGACAGCACTTCAGTCCCCAAGAAATTCAGAGGTTAGTGGATAGAAACTGAAAATGCAATGAGGGGTCTGATTTTTGTTGGGTAGAGATAATAGGGTATTGAGAACAAAAACCAGTTGACAGAATTAAGGTACAGGCTAGCCATGATTGAGTTAAACGGTGGGAAACGCCTTAAGGTCTAAGTGGGATCTCCCGTTGCTTTCTCTCCCAGTGTTAAAAGAGAATTTTAATTTCCTTTGTCTTTCATGGCAAAGTCACAATTTACTTTCCGTCCCACATCGCCCTTGAACAGAACTACTTGCCTCAATTCCTTTCAGAGGGCATTCTGTGGGTCTGTACCCACACATCAGGAAGGGCTTCCTTCCTTAAAGAACGTTGGTAAACCTGTTTGATTTAAATGGTCAGCGCTACTGAGACTTGCTTTACATTGCTGATCTTAATAACGGAATTTAAATTCCACCAGCTGCCATGTGGGATTTCAACCCTGTCCTCAGAACAACAGTCAGGATCTCTGGACTCCCAGTCCAATGACACTCCCCCAACACCACTGTCTCACTCCGTAATCAACCCAGTTATATTGCATTGGTAGACATCCGAGAAGAATTTTTTTTAAACAAAATCCCGCTTCTAAATTTTCTTCATTTTCTTTTCTCCCACAAGAGGGCATAGAAAACCCTACGAAATACTCTGTGCATGCACATGGCCATCCTCCCTTCACACTACTGCCCTCCGTGCATTTCTGGTCATCAAATCTGCTCCTGAACACGTTACAGCCCTCATCCAGAAACTGCTGTCCCTCGATGGTCCCCTTCCCAACTGCCTTCCCTCCATTCAAAACTGAAACTCCAGACTTCCTCCAACTCAAGCTCCACTTAAACAACTCCCTCAAACCATTTTTTTTGAGGAAGGGCCACTGGACCCAAAACGTTAACTCTGATTTTACATTCATAGATACTGCCGGACCTACTGAGCTTTCAGCAACTTCTGTTTTTGTTCCGTCAAACTAAATCTGCCCTGTCACCCCAAAACTCCCATGAATACCTTCTTCCTGACTTAAAACACCCCTCAAACTCCTACCTCTTTCCTATGACACACACAAATGCCTCCTCCCTCTGTAAACTGCTCCACCACCCCTATAAACCCTTCAACAATTCTTTCATCCCTGAAACACTACTTTCAAAACTCACTCTCAAAAAAAACTTTGTCATCCAATTAAACCAACTCGCTCATCCCGAACCTTAAGGCAATCCTCCACCACTCCCCCCCAGACATATGCCCTCCACACCCTGTCATTCTCAACCCTCCTCCTCCCCCACCCTACCCCTCCCTCACACACTCTGCCCCCCCCACCCTACCCCCCCCTCACACACTCTGCACCCCCCACCCTACCCCCCCTCACACACTCCGCACCCCCCACCCTAACCCCCCCTCACACACTCTGCCCCCCCAACCCTAGCCCCCCTCACCCTACCCCCCTCACACACTCTGCCCCCCCACCCTACCCCCCCTCACACACTCTGCCCCCCCCACCCTACCCCACCTCACACACTCTGCCCCCCCCACCCTACCTCCCCTCACACACTCTGCCCCCCCCACCCTACCCCCCTCACACACTCTGCCCCCCCCACCCTACCCCCCTCACACACTCTGCCCCCCCCACCCTACCCCCCCTCACACACTCTGCCCCCACCCACCCTACCCCCCCTCACACACACTGCCCCACCCACCCTACCCCCCCTCACACACTCTGCCCCCCCTACCCCACCCACCCTACCCCCCCTCACACACTCTGCCCCCCCTCACACACTGACCCCCCACCCTGCCCCCCTCACACACCCTGCCCCCCCCACCCTACCCCCTCACACACCCTGCCCCCCCACCCTACACCCCCTCACACACTCTGCCCCCCCCACCCTACCCCCCTCACACACTCTGCCCCCCCCACCCTACCCCCCCTCACACACTCTGCCCCCCCCACCCTACCCCCCCTCACACACTCTGCACCCCCCAACCCTACCCCCCCTCACACACTCTGCACCCCCCCACCCTACCCCCCTCACACACTCTGCACCCCCCCACCCTACCCCCCTCACACACTCTGCACCCCCCCACCCTACCCCCCTCACACACACTGACCCCCCACCCTACCTCCCCTCACACACTCTGCCCCCACCCACCCTACCCCCCTCACACACTCTGCCCCCACCCACCCTACCCCCCTCACACACTCTGCCCCCCCCACCCTACCCCCCCTCACACACTCTGCCCCCACCCACCCTACCCCCCTCACACACACTGCCCCACCCACCCTACCCCCCCTCACACACTCTGCACCCCCTACCCCACCCACCCTACCCCCCCTCACACACTCTGCCCCCCCTACCCCACCCACCCTACCCCCCCTCACACACTCTGCCCCCCTACCCCACCCACCCTACCCCCCCTCACACACTCTGCCCCCCCTACCCCCCCCACCCTGCCCCCCCTCACACACTGACCCCCCACCCTGCCCCCCTCACACACCCTGCCCCCCTCACACACCCTGCCCCCCCCACCCTACCCCCCCCACACACTCTGCCCCCCCCACCCTACCCCCCCCACACACTCTGCCCCCCCCACCCTACCCCCCCCACACACTCTGCCCCCCCACCCTACCCCCCCCTCACACACTCTGCCCCCCCCACCCTACCCCCCTCACACACTCTGCACCCCCCCACCCTACCCCCCTAACACACACTCCCCCCCCACCCTACCCCTCCCTCACACACACTGCCCCCCCACCCTACCCCTCCCTCACACACACTGCCCCCCCACCCTACCCCCCCTCACACACTCTGCCCCCCCACACTACCCCCCCTCACACACTCTGCCCCCCCCACCCTACCCCCCCTCACACACTCTGCCCCACCCACCCTACCCCCCTTCACACACTCTGCCCCACCCACCCTACCCCCCCTCACACTCTGCCCCCCCCTACCCCACCCACCCTGCCACCCTCACACACTGACCCCCCACCCTACCCCCCCTCACACACTCTGCCCCCCTACCCCCCGACCCTGCCCCCCTCACACACTGACCCCCCACCCTACCCCCCCTCACACACTCTGCCCCGCCCACCCTACCCCCCCT